>NW_027461812.1:602584-720084 GCF_050947455.1 Rhinoderma darwinii | reverse complement strand
TATATATATATGGAGGAGCTGAGTGTAGTCAGGGGGTGTGTATATATATATATGGAGGAGCTGAGTGTAGTCAGGGGGTGTGTATATATATATATGGAGGAGCTGAGTGTAGTCAGGGGGTGTGTGTATATATATATATGGAGGAGCTGAGTGTAGTCAGGGGGTGTGTATATATATATATGGAGGAGCTGAGTGTAGTCAGGGGGGTGTGTGTATATATATATATGGAGGAGCTGAGTGTAGTCAGGGGGTGTGTATATATATATATGGAGGAGCTGAGTGTAGTCAGGGGGTGTGTATATATATATATATATATGGAGGAGCTGAGTGTAGTCAGGGGGTGTGTATATATATATATATATGGGTGCTGAGCAGTCAGGGGGTGTGTGTGTATATATATATATGGAGGAGCTGAGTGTAGTCAGGGGGTGTGTATATATATATATGGAGGAGCTGAGTGTAGTCAGGGGGTGTGTATATATATATATGGAGGAGCTGAGTGTAGTCAGGGGTGTGTATATATATATGGAGGAGCTGAGTGTAGTCAGGGGGTGTGTATATATATATATGGAGGAGCTGAGTGTAGTCAGGGGTGTGTATATATATATGGAGGAGCTGAGTGTAGTCAGGGGGTGTGTATATATATATATATGGAGGAGCTGAGTGTAGTCAGGGGGTGTGTATATATATATATATATGGGTGCTGAGCAGTCAGGGGGTGTGTGTGTATATATATATGGAGGAGCTGAGTGTAGTCAGGGGGTGTGTATATATATATATGGAGGAGCTGAGTGTAGTCAGGGGGTGTGTATATATATATATATATGGAGGAGCTGAGTGTAGTCAGGGGGTGTGTATATATATATATATGGAGGAGCTGAGTGTAGTCAGGGGTATATATATATATATGGAGGAGCTGAGTGTAGTCAGGGGGTGTGTATATATATATATATATGGAGGAGCTGAGTGTAGTCAGGGGGTGTGTATATATATATATGGAGGAGCTGAGTGTAGTCAGGGGTGTGTATATATATATGGAGGAGCTGAGTGTAGTCAGGGTGTGTGTGTATATATATATATATGGAGGAGCTGAGTAGTCAGGGGTATATATATATATATATCTATATGGAGGAGCTGAGTGTAGTCAGGGGGTGTGTATATATATATATGGAGGAGCTGAGTGTAGTCAGGGGGTGTGTATATATATATATGGAGGAGCTGAGTGTAGTCAGGGGGTGTATATATATATATGGAGGAGCTGAGTGTAGTCAGGGGGTGTGTGTATATATATATATATATGGAGGAGCTGAGTGTAGTCAGGGGGTGTGTGTATATATATATATATATGGAGGAGCTGAGTGTAGTCAGGGGGTGTGTATATATATATATATATATGGAGGAGCTGAGTGTAGTCAGGGGGTGTGTATATATATATATATATGGAGGAGCTGAGTGTAGTCAGGGGGTGTGTGTATATATATATATATATATATGGAGGAGCTGAGTGTAGTCAGGGGGTGTGTATATATATATATATATGGAGGAGCTGAGTGTAGTCAGGGGGTGTGTATATATATATATGGAGGAGCTGAGTGTAGTCAGGGGGTGTGTATATATATATATATATATGGAGGAGCTGAGTGTAGTCAGGGGGTATATATATATATATATATGGAGGAGCTGAGTGTAGTCAGGGGGTGTGTATATATATATATATATATGGAGGAGCTGAGTGTAGTCAGGGGGTGTGTATATATATATATGGAGGAGCTGAGTGTAGTCAGGGGGTGTGTATATATATATATATGGAGGAGCTGAGTGTAGTCAGGGGTGTATATATATATATATGGAGGAGCTGAGTGTAGTCAGGGGGTGTGTGTGTATATATATATATATATATGGAGGAGCTGAGTGTAGTCAGGGGGTATATATATATATGGAGGAGCTGAGTAGTCAGGGGTATATATATATATATATATATATGGAGGAGCTGAGTGTAGTCAGGGGGTGTGTATATATATATATGGAGGAGCTGAGTGTAGTCAGGGGTGTATATATATATATGGAGGAGCTGAGTGTAGTCAGGGGGTATATATATATATATATATATGGGTGCTGAGTAGTCAGGGGTGTATATATATATATGGAGGAGCTGAGTGTAGTCAGGGGGTGTGTGTGTATATATATATATAATATATGGAGGAGCTGAGTGTAGTCAGGGGGTGTGTGTGTATATATATATATATATATATATATGGAGGAGCTGAGTAGTCAGGGGGTATATATATATATATATATGGAGGAGCTGAGTGTAGTCAGGGGGTGTGTGTATATATATATATATATGGAGGAGCTGAGTAGTCAGGGGGTATATATATATATATATATGGAGGAGCTGAGTGTAGTCAGGGGGTGTGTATATATATATATATATGGAGGAGCTGAGTGTAGTCAGGGGGTGTGTATATATATATATATGGAGGAGCTGAGTGTAGTCAGGGGGTGTGTGTATATATATATATATATGGAGGAGCTGAGTGTAGTCAGGGGGTATATATATATATATATGGAGGAGCTGAGTGTAGTCAGGGGGTGTGTATATATATATATATGGGTGCTGAGTAGTCAGGGGTGTGTATATATATATATATGGAGGAGCTGAGTGTAGTCAGGGGGTGTGTGTATATATATATATATATGGAGGAGCTGAGTGTAGTCAGGGGGTGTGTGTATATATATATATGGAGGAGCTGAGTGTAGTCAGGGGGTGTGTATATATATATATATATATGGAGGAGCTGAGTGTAGTCAGGGGGTGTGTGTATATATATATATATATGGAGGAGCTGAGTGTAGTCAGGGGGTGTGTGTATATATATATATATATGGAGGAGCTGAGTGTAGTCAGGGGGTGTGTATATATATATATATATATGGAGGAGCTGAGTGTAGTCAGGGGGTGTGTGTGTATATATATATATATATGGAGGAGCTGAGTAGTCAGGGGTATATATATATATATATATATATATATGGAGGAGCTGAGTGTAGTCAGGGGGTATATATATATATATATATGGAGGAGCTGAGTGTAGTCAGGGGGTGTGTATATATATATATATATGGAGGAGCTGAGTGTAGTCAGGGGGTATATATATATATATATATATATGGAGGAGCTGAGTGTAGTCAGGGGGTGTGTATATATATATATATGGAGGAGCTGAGTGTAGTCAGGGGGTATATATATATATATATATATATGGAGGAGCTGAGTGTAGTCAGGGGGTGTGTATATATATATATATGGGTGCTGAGTAGTCAGGGGTGTGTATATATATATATGGAGGAGCTGAGTGTAGTCAGGGGGTGTGTGTATATATATATATATATGGAGGAGCTGAGTGTAGTCAGGGGGTGTGTGTATATATATATATATATGGAGGAGCTGAGTGTAGTCAGGGGGTGTGTGTATATATATATATATATGGAGGAGCTGAGTGTAGTCAGGGGGTGTGTGTATATATATATATATATGGAGGAGCTGAGTGTAGTCAGGGGGTGTGTGTATATATATATATATATGGAGGAGCTGAGTGTAGTCAGGGGTGTGTGTATATATATATATATATGGAGGAGCTGAGTAGTCAGGGGTATATATATATATATATATATATATGGAGGAGCTGAGTGTAGTCAGGGGGTATATATATATATATATATGGAGGAGCTGAGTGTAGTCAGGGGGTATATATATATATATGGAGGAGCTGAGTGTAGTCAGGGGGTGTGTATATATATATATATGGAGGAGCTGAGTGTAGTCAGGGGGTATATATATATATATATATATATGGAGGAGCTGAGTGTAGTCAGGGGGTGTGTATATATATATATATGGAGGAGCTGAGTGTAGTCAGGGGGTATATATATATATATATATATATGGAGGAGCTGAGTGTAGTCAGGGGGTGTGTATATATATATATGGAGGAGCTGAGTGTAGTCAGGGGGTGTGTATATATATATATATGGAGGAGCTGAGTGTAGTCAGGGGGTGTGTGTGTATATATATATATGGAGGAGCTGAGTGTAGTCAGGGGGTGTGTGTGTATATATATATATGGAGGAGCTGAGTGTAGTCAGGGGGTGTGTGTGTATATATATATATATGGAGGAGCTGAGTGTAGTCAGGGGGTATATATATATATGGAGGAGCTGAGTGTAGTCAGGGGGTGTGTATATATATATATATGGAGGAGCTGAGTGTAGTCAGGGGGGTGTGTGTGTATATATATATATATATGGAGGAGCTGAGTGTAGTCAGGGGTGTATATATATATATGGAGGAGCTGAGTGTAGTCAGGGGGTGTGTGTGTGTATATATATATATGGAGGAGCTGAGTGTAGTCAGGGGGTATATATATATATGGAGGAGCTGAGTGTAGTCAGGGGGTGTGTATATATATATGGAGGAGCTGAGTGTAGTCAGGGGGTGTGTATATATATATATATATATGGAGGAGCTGAGTGTAGTCAGGGGGTGTGTATATATATATATATGGAGGAGCTGAGTAGTCAGGGGGTGTGTGTATATATATATATATATGGAGGAGCTGAGTGTAGTCAGGGGGTGTGTATATATATATATATGGAGGAGCTGAGTGTAGTCAGGGGGTGTGTATATATATATATATGGAGGAGCTGAGTGTAGTCAGGGGGTGTGTATATATATATATATGGAGGAGCTGAGTGTAGTCAGGGGGTGTGTATATATATATATATGGAGGAGCTGAGTAGTCAGGGGGTGTGTGTATATATATATATATATGGAGGAGCTGAGTATAGTCAGGGGGTGTGTATATATATATATGGAGGAGCTGAGTGTAGTCAGGGGGTGTGTATATATATATATATATGGAGGAGCTGAGTGTAGTCAGGGGGTGTGTATATATATATATGGAGGAGCTGAGTGTAGTCGGGGTGTGTGTGTATATATATATATGGAGGAGCTGAGTGTAGTCAGGGGGTGTGTATATATATATATGGAGGAGCTGAGTGTAGTCAGGGGTGTGTGTATATATATATATGGAGGAGCTGAGTGTAGTCAGGGGGTGTGTATATATATATATGGAGGAGCTGAGTGTAGTCAGGGGGTGTGTATATATATATATATGGAGGAGCTGAGTGTAGTCAGGGGGTGTGTATATATATATATATATGGAGGAGCTGAGTGTAGTCAGGGGGTGTGTATATATATATATATGGAGGAGCTGAGTGTAGTCAGGGGGTGTGTATATATATATATATATATGGAGGAGCTGAGTGTAGTCAGGGGGTGTGTATATATATATATATGGAGGAGCTGAGTGTAGTCAGGGGGTGTGTATATATATATATATATATGGAGGAGCTGAGTGTAGTCAGGGGGTGTGTATATATATATATATGGAGGAGCTGAGTGTAGTCAGGGGGTGTGTATATATATATATATATATGGAGGAGCTGAGTGTAGTCAGGGGGTGTGTATATATATATATGGAGGAGCTGAGTGTAGTCAGGGGGTGTGTGTGTATATATATATATATGGAGGAGCTGAGTGTAGTCAGGGGGTGTGTATATATATATATATATGGAGGAGCTGAGTGTAGTCAGGGGGTGTGTATATATATATGGAGGAGCTGAGTGTAGTCAGGGGGTGTGTATATATATATATATATATGGAGGAGCTGAGTGTAGTCAGGGGGTGTGTAATATATATATATATGGAGGAGCTGAGTGTAGTCAGGGGGTGTGTGTATATATATATATATGGAGGAGCTGAGTGTAGTCAGGGGGTGTGTATATATATATATATGGAGGAGCTGAGTGTAGTCAGGGGGTGTGTATATATATATATATGGAGGAGCTGAGTGTAGTCAGGGGGTGTGTATATATATATATATGGAGGAGCTGAGTGTAGTCAGGGGGTGTGTGTATATATATATATATGGAGGAGCTGAGTGTAGTCAGGGGGTGTGTATATATATATATATGGAGGAGCTGAGTAGTCAGGGGTATATATATATATATGGAGGAGCTGAGTGTAGTCAGGGGGTGTGTATATATATATATATATGGAGGAGCTGAGTGTAGTCAGGGGTATATATATATATATGGAGGAGCTGAGTGTAGTCAGGGGTATATATATATATATGGAGGAGCTGAGTGTAGTCGGGGTGTGTATATATATATATATATGGAGGAGCTGAGTGTAGTCAGGGGTGTGTGTATATATATATGGAGGAGCTGAGTGTAGTCAGGGGGTGTGTATATATATATATATGGAGGAGCTGAGTGTAGTCAGGGGTATATATATATATATGGAGGAGCTGAGTATAGTCAGGGGGTGTGTATATATATATATATATGGAGGAGCTGAGTGTAGTCAGGGGTGTGTATATATATATGGAGGAGCTGAGTGTAGTCAGGGGGTGTGTATATATATATATATGGAGGAGCTGAGTGTAGTCAGGGGGTGTGTATATATATATATATGGAGGAGCTGAGTGTAGTCAGGGGGTGTGTATATATATATGGAGGAGCTGAGTGTAGTCAGGGGGTGTGTATATATATATATATGGAGGAGCTGAGTGTAGTCAGGGGGTGTGTATATATATATATATGGAGGAGCTGAGTGTAGTCAGGGGGTGTGTATATATATATATATATGGAGGAGCTGAGTGTAGTCAGGGGGTGTGTATATATATATATATGGAGGAGCTGAGTGTAGTCAGGGGGTGTGTGTGTATATATATATATGGAGGAGCTGAGTGTAGTCAGGGGTGTGTATATATATATGGAGGAGCTGAGTGTAGTCAGGGGGTGTGTATATATATATATATGGAGGAGCTGAGTGTAGTCAGGGGGTGTGTATATATATATATATGGAGGAGCTGAGTGTAGTCAGGGGGTGTGTGTATATATATATATATATGGAGGAGCTGAGTGTAGTCAGGGGGTGTGTATATATATATATATGGAGGAGCTGAGTGTAGTCAGGGGGTGTGTATATATATATATATGGAGGAGCTGAGTGTAGTCAGGGGGTGTGTATATATATATATATATGGAGGAGCTGAGTGTAGTCAGGGGGTGTGTATATATATATATATGGAGGAGCTGAGTGTAGTCAGGGGGTGTGTATATATATATATATGGAGGAGCTGAGTGTAGTCAGGGGGTGTGTGTGTATATATATATATATATATGGAGGAGCTGAGTAGTCAGGGGTGTGTATATATATATGGAGGAGCGGAGTGTAGTCAGGGGGTGTGTGTGTATATATATATATATGGAGGAGCTGAGTGTAGTCAGGGGGTGTGTATATATATATATGGAGGAGCTGAGTGTAGTCAGGGGGTGTGTATATATATATATGGAGGAGCTGAGTGTAGTCAGGGGGTGTGTATATATATATATATGGAGGAGCTGAGTAGTCAGGGGTATATATATATATATATATATATGGAGGAGCTGAGTAGTCAGGGGTATATATATATATATATATATGGAGGAGCTGAGTGTAGTCAGGGGGTGTGTATATATATATATGGAGGAGCTGAGTGTAGTCAGGGGGTGTGTATATATATATATGGAGGAGCTGAGTGTAGTCAGGGGGTGTGTATATATATATATATGGAGGAGCTGAGTAGTCAGGGGTATATATATATATATATATATATGGAGGAGCTGAGTGTAGTCAGGGGGTGTGTGTGTATATATATATATATGGAGGAGCTGAGTGTAGTCAGGGGGTATATATATATATATATATGGAGGAGCTGAGTGTAGTCAGGGGGTGTGTGTATATATATATATATATGGAGGAGCTGAGTAGTCAGGGGTATATATATATATATATATATATGGAGGAGCTGAGTGTAGTCAGGGGGTATATATATATATGGAGGAGCTGAGTGTAGTCAGGGGGTATATATATATATATATATATGGGTGCTGAGTAGTCAGGGGTGTATATATATATATGGAGGAGCTGAGTGTAGTCAGGGGGTGTGTGTGTATATATATATATATGGAGGAGCTGAGTAGTCAGGGGTATATATATATATATATATATATATATGGAGGAGCTGAGTGTAGTCAGGGGGTGTGTGTATATATATATATATATGGAGGAGCTGAGTAGTCAGGGGTATATATATATATATATATATATATATATATATATGGAGGAGCTGAGTGTAGTCAGGGGGTGTGTATATATATATATGGAGGAGCTGAGTGTAGTCAGGGGGTGTGTGTGTATATATATATATGGAGGAGCTGAGTAGTCAGGGGGTGTGTGTGTATATATATATATGGAGGAGCTGAGTGTAGTCAGGGGGTGTGTGTGTATATATATATATATATGGAGGAGCTGAGTAGTCAGGGGTATATATATATATATATATATATGGAGGAGCTGAGTGTAGTCAGGGGGTGTGTATATATATATATGGAGGAGCTGAGTGTAGTCAGGGGGTGTGTGTGTATATATATATATGGAGGAGCTGAGTAGTCAGGGGTATATATATATATATGGAGGAGCTGAGTAGTCAGGGGTGTGTATATATATATGGAGGAGCTGAGTGTAGTCAGGGGGTGTGTGTGTATATATATATATATATATGGAGGAGCTGAGTAGTCAGGGGTATATATATATATATATATATGGAGGAGCTGAGTGTAGTCAGGGGGTGTGTGTGTATATATATAAGTACATGATCCTGAGATATAATTTTCTTGCCGTCTCCACATACAGGAGCGACTCTACCACATCCGGGTTTTGCCTTTCGTTATGTGATTTCCTTGAAAGATGTCTCGAGAAAGAAAACAGTTTCGGCAAGACCCGTCTCCAGGAGGTTCCTCCGAGTCCAGCAGCTCCTCCAATCAGGAAGGTTCCTCTTCCTTGTCCAAGTCAGGACAGAGAGGCCAAAGAACTAAGATCCCGGGTCACTTCCCTTTTCCGCTCCTGCCGGTGGACTGTCAGCTTCATGTCTTCTCCTTCCTCTCTGAGGTAGAGAAGTGTACGGCGGCCCTGGTGTGCGCGGACTGGAGTAATCTCATGCGTATGCCGCGGCTCTGGAGAGTGGCCGACTTCATGAGGCTCGGGGCCGTCCTCTCGGGCATGGACGGGGTGCTGGTGTCGGTGAGGGAGTTTGAGAGGTGGAAGGAGTGGGTGCACCAGTATGCTTACCATCTAACGTCCCGAGGAGCCAGCTTGTTAGTTCTTCGTGCCAGTTTTGATTTGGGAGACCAGAGGACCAAGTGGGCCGACTTCCTCCTTCAGTTTCTGGACGGCGTCCACTGCGGAGACCTTCAGGAGTTGGAGTTGAATTGGACGTTGACGCATCTGGAGCCTCTCGATATTTATCCTCCGGGCAGCATGGCGCAGATATGTTTGGCCAAGACGGATCAGTTCAACAGCTTCCAGACTCTCTTTCAGCGTCTCACCCGTACATCCCCCAAACTGAGCCGCATGAAGCTGCCATTTGATTGGTCGGAAAATTCGGTATCGCTTCTCACACACTTCCAAAATCTAAGCACGCTGGAACTGAACTATTTCTGGGTATTTAAGAGCGTCCAACCAGAAACAATGCAACAACTGACCAGGTCCCTTCCGAAGCTGAAGACTTTGATCCTTCAGGTTCTGGTTCCTGTCAAGGACTTGGGTGTCTCCTACCCTATGGAGTCCAAGTCCTTGGAGTCTTTAGATGTGTCTCAGAGTCGTGGACTGGTGTTCAGTCACCTGGATTTGCCCTCCTTGAAAGAGCTTAAGATCAAGAAAACCATCAGGGGCATCATCCTGAATCGTAGAACCCGGGTGGCCCTTCAAACCCGATGGTCGTGTTTATACGATTTACTTAAGGTGGGCACTCCAAAACTTCAAGTTTTTAACTCGCACTCGCTGCTTCCGAACTGGCGGACACAGGCGTACCTGGAGCTCAGTGAGGTCCTTCTACAGTCCTGTTACTGCATCCAACATACGGACACGTGGCTTCTCTGAGGAGGTCCGTCCTATGGTGGACCAGAAATGTCCAGTCATTCATCTCAGGAACTCCTCCTAGGACTAAACCCAAGTCCTGATGAACAGCCTCAAGTGACATGGAAGCCCCAAGAACTTCATGAGACCCGAAGTCAAATTTAAGTAGATCAATTCTTTGGTTGAGGTTTTTTTTGACAATCTTGCCTTTTTTACTGAGCATTTCCACCCAAAACTGAAACCTCCCCGGTAAATTTTTAATTATTATTTTATTTTTTATTTTTTTCACATGTATTTGACACGTATCTCCTTCCTTACAAATCCCATCGTTGTCACTCAGGCTCCTGAGCTTGGAGGACCATTCTGCCCGGTTATTCAGGGACGCCGGAGCTTTGCTGTAAAGGCCGGGTGACCACCTCTCTGGTAGCTGTAAAGGCGGCCATAGTGTCATCGGTCTGTACAGATAGAAGAGGACAACTCAAGGATTTATTTACTGGGGACTTTTTTTTAGGTGGTGGAGATGATTTTTAGGCTTTATTTAAAAATCCAGCATCATGTGATAGAGCGTGTAGAGTTGTGGACTTGTATAACAGGCTGGTAATGAGGTCCTGGGGGGACTGAGACGCTTCGCCTGTGACCTTGAAGCTTCCAGGATCCTCATCTCTTGGTTACATAGAGCGTCAGTCAACACATTGATATGAATGGACACTGTAATGCTTCATTTCCCCTGTGGGGGCACTTCAGGGAAATTAAACACATACTGCCGTGTTTCCCCACATATCACAGCTGATCGCTGGGGGAGACTTTTGATCAGATTCTATTCATGGGACCCTTCTAACGTGTAGTGTCCAAAGCGGAGAACCCCTTTTAAAGAGAACCTCCCCATACGTGTGCAGCATGTAATGGGCCGGGCTGCACAAGCTCTGGGGCACTTCACATTTTTTTCTACCCTCCTCCGTTATTTATGTATCGGTGCCGTTATATTTGGCGCCTGATATTTAAATAACCCCCTGAACAGTCAACGGGGCGTGTACTGACAAGGGAGCGTGTTACTACGGCTGTGACTGTCCAATCAGATATGGACAGTCTTACAGCAAAAGCAAGGAGAGGGTGTGCGCGCGCACGCTCTCACTCTTCAGCTTTGAAGAGAAATCTTCTGCCGAACCGGCAAGGGGGCGTGTCTCTGCTACGGACAGTGTTAAAAGAGCTGGGTAGCGCTTACACTGTCCGTAGCAGAGAAACGCCCCCGTGTCGATTCGTCAGAAGATTGATCTTGAAAGCTGACTGGACAGTGTCACAGCCGTAGTAACACGCCCCCTTGACAGTACACGCCCGGTTGACTGTTTAGGGGGTTATTTAAATATCGCGCGGCAAATATAACGGCACCGATACATAAATAACGGAGGAGGGTAGAAAAAAAAAACCGTGAAGTGCCCCAGAGCTTGTGCAGCCCCCCCCCCTCCCCCCTATTACATGCTGCACACGTATGGGGAGGTGAAAGGTTCTCTTTAAGGAAATAAAGTATTCGACGGTTTTGGCAACTTCCATTCCTTATGATTCCCCCCAATGAAGGGGCTACACCGGATCCGTTCTGTGGACCCCCGATCACGTTTTTATGACCTTTCCTAATGATTATATATATATATGATCAAACATCCTGGCGACCGGACCCTTCACCACGTCTAGACTTGGTTTTTCGGGACGGTTTTCCTTCTCTTCCTCAGTAAATGCTGATGGACGCGGCCGGTCTCATGATTGTCGGTTTACAGATTAAATGTAAATAATGTTTTATTAAAAAATGGTGTTTTTCTTTCTTTCCAGTTCTGTACAGGGCCTTGCAAAAGTATTCACATCCCCTTCTTCTCAAGCTTGTCTGCTATCAAACTCCCTATTCATTAGGCTGGGTTCACACGAGCATGTTACGTCCGTAATGTACGGAACGTATTTCGGCCGGAAGATCCGGACCGAACACACTGCAGGGAGCCGGGCTCCTAGCATCATAGTTATATACGATGCTAGGAGTCCCTGCCTCGCTGCAGGACAACTGTCTCGTACTGTAATCATGTTTTCAGTACGGGACAGTTGTCCTGCAGAGAGGCAGGGACTCCTAGCATCGTACATAACTATGATCCTAGGAGCCCGGCTCCCTGCACTGTGTTCGGTCCGGGTCTTCCGGCCGAAATACGTTCCGTACATTACGGACGTAACATGGTCGTGTGAACCCAGCCTTACTCGCAATCGATAAATGCAGCTTGCATAAGTATTCAACCCCCTGTGACTGGTACTTGGTAGAACCTCCTCTCGCTGCATTACCGTCATGAACCTGTAGGGTGAGTTTCTAGCTTCTGTTCACACTGTTTTTTCGCCCGTTCTTCCCGGCAGAGCTTCTCTCACGGTGGTCGTCGTCCTCTCTGTTGCGTCCCTCACGTCGTCTTGCTCTGAGTGTTGAGGGACGGCCAGGTCTAGGCGTTGCGGGCGCACGTTGCGGCCTCCGTCTCATCCAGCAGCGCTCGCTGGGACATCCAAACACTTTTTTTGGCCGTTTTTCGGGCTCTTCCACATACTGGCCTGTAATTTCCTCACATTGCTCTTCATTTTCACAGATTCCCTTCACATTCCAGGACTGACGGATGGTGTACGGACCACCACACTTTATAGGGTGTGTTCACATGTGGCAGGGCGGTTAGGGCAATATTTTCATTGGCTTCCGCAGCTTGCGGGGGGGGGTGTGAATACTTACACAAGCCGCAGTTTTCATTTTAAAAATCGGACAAATAATGAATTGTGAGAAGATCCCGGACCGTCGTTTGATGTAAATACTGGGTGGAAGGATCCGTGAGAGAATTGTAATCCAGACACGCTGACGGTTTCACTCCCATCATCCATGACCCCAGGAGCTCAGAATCTAATCTCCCGATCTCCCACACTGGGGCCCGGTAACCTTTCACAACGGAGACAAACGGAAACCATTAGCAAAGTATCCGTCACCATTGAGATGAACGGTGATGCAAACGGGAGCTAAGGTTTCCGTTTGCCTTTCCGTTGAGGGGTTCCCTGAGGGAAAGCTCCGGGGAACCCCTCAACATAAACACAATGCTGATGTGAACGGGCCCTACAACTGATGCAAAAATATATCCGCTGCCGTCCGGCTCTCACAACTTGGAGGCCTCACGCCCACTTCAGTTTTTTTCGCAGGGTGATATCCTTTTTTTAACTGATCGCACCCTGACACATTCATTTTAATGGGGCCGTGCACACTTACGTTGTTTTAACGGAACCGTGCGGCCGTTCCGTCAAAAGTAGTGCAGGTCCTACTCATGTCAGTTTTTGACGGAACAGTCTCGGCCTTTGCATTGATTTGGTCCATGAAACAACGGGCTGCACGCGGAAGCCATACGTGTGTGGTCCGTGATTCACGGAACCGTCATTAGCGGCCGTTCAACGGCCCACAGAAGTGCATGAGGCTTTACTACAGAACCATCCGCTTTTACCACAATGTGCCCGTTTTATCAGTGGTGCATAGTTTGTGATAGATTAGATACATGATAGATTAGATACTTGTGTACCATGTCGGCTCTCCTTCTCTTCTCCAGACTCGGTGCCACACTGAAGTCTGACACACACGTTGTCCTATTCAGTGCAGCGCTGAGAGCCCGGCCGGCGGCTGCTGTCACTGACCTCACATCCGATCTCCCGGCAGCCTGGTGACCCTGCAAAGACGCCAAACACTCGCCCCAACTTCAGGGAATAGATAGTTTTTGGTCCCTTGACAGCTACCCAACCCACCCGCATCTCCTACCCTCCCCCCCCCCCCCCCCCCACCACGCAGGGATTGCTGTTGTTTCTGTTCATGTGGCGGGTCCAGATGTCGGCCGTTAAAAACTGCTTTCTCGTGTCCGTTTTTGACGATCGTTTTTCATCTGTTTTGTATCCGTTCCATTTTTGACGGTCGATTGTGACCCATCCGTATTTCAATGTGAATTTTAAAAACTGATGAATTTCATGTGTAGATAATGCCAGACTGCCCCCTGTATATAGTGCCACACATTCCCCCCCCCGTAGATAGTGTCACACTGCCCTCTATAGATAGTGCCACACATGCCCCCCTGTATATAGTGCCACACATGCCCCCCTGTATATAGTGCCACACATGCCCCCCTGTATATAGTGCCACACATACCCCCCTGTATATAGTGCCACACATACCCCCCTGTATATAGTGCCACACATGCCCCCCCTGTATATAGTGCCACACATGCCCCCCTGTAGATAATGCCACACATGCCCCTCTGTATATAGTGCCACACATACCCCCCTGTATATAGTGCCACACATGCCCCCCCTGTATATAGTGCCACACATGCCCCCCTGTAGATAATGCCACACATGCCCCTCTGTAGATAGTGCCACACATGCCCCTCTGTAGATAGTGCCACACATGCCCCCTGTAGATAGTGCCACACATGCCACCTGTACATAGTGCCACACATTCCCCCCTGTACATAGTGCCAAACTGCCCTCTACATATAGTGCCACACATGCCCCCCTGTAGATAATGCCACACATGCCCCCTGTATATAGTGGCACACATGCCCCCTGTAGATAATGTCACACATGCCCCCCTGTATATAGTGCCATATATGTCCCCCTGTAGATAGTGCCACACATGCCCCTCTGTAGATAGTGCCACACATGCCCCCCTGTAGATAGTGCCACACTGCCCCCTGTATATAGTGCCACACAGCCCCCTGTATATAGTGCCACACATGCCCCCCCCCCCTGTAGATAGTGCCTCCCACCGCCATTCCTTATGTGGACAGTGAGTAGAGTCCCCGGCCAGAGCGCCAGCAACACTTTGGCTAGGGATTCCCTCCAGGAGGAGTCCCTAATGTCACAGTCCACGTATGGACAGGGACATCAGGGGCTCCCTCTAGTAACGGAAGCCCCGGCCAGAGTGTCGGAAATGCTGCCGACGCTCTGACCGGGGATTCCCATCCAGAATCCCCCCAGTGACGTCAGGGGCTTCTCCTGGAGTGGTATCCCCGGCAGCAGCATTGGCAACACTGTGGCTGGTGATGCCGCTCCTAGAGGGAGCTAAAGTGACGCTAACTTCAGGGGGGCATAAGTGCCACTAAATTCCGCTCCTGCACCTTGGCCAGAGCGTCGGCAATGCTCCGACCGGGGATCCCCAAGTTGGTTGCTGCCGGAAGGTGAATGCGGCAGCACCCGGCGTTGAACTTGGGAACAATAGATTAAAAAGGATACAGCGCCGGACATGAAAACACTGCAGGTAATGTCTTTGGGTCCGGAGTCGTACGGCGGAACAACTAATGTCCCACGTGTTCTGTGGAGTGACGCTTCTCTATATGACGTGTTCTGTGGAGTGACGCTTCTCTATGTGACGTGTTCTGTGGAGTGACGCTTCTCTATCTGGCGTGTTCTGTGGAGTGACGCTTCTCTATCTGGCGTGTTCTGTGGAGTGACGCTTCTCTATGTGACGTGTTCTGTGGAGTGACGCTTCTCTATGTGACGTGTTCTGTGGAGTGACGCTTCTCTGTGACGTGTTCTGTGGAGTGACGCTTCTCTATGTGACGTGTTCTGTGGAGTGACGCTTCTCTATGTGACGTGTTCTGTGGAGTGACGCTTCTCTATGTGACGTGTTCTGTGGAGTGACGCTTCTCTATGTGACGTGTTCTGTGGAGTGATGCTTCTCTATGTGACGTGTTCTGTGGAGGGACGCTTCTCTATGTGACGTGTTCTGTGGAGTGATGCTTCTCTATGTGACGTGTTCTGTGGAGGGACGCTTCTCTATGTGACATGTTCTGTGGAGTGACGCTTCTCTATGTGACGTGTTCTGTGCAGTGACGCTTCTCTATGTGACGTGTTCTGTGGAGTGACGCTTCTCTATGTGACTTGTTCTGTGGAGCGACGCTTCTCTGTGACGTGTTCTGTGGAGCGACGCTTCTCTATGTGACGTGTTCTGTGGAGCGACGCTTCTCTATGTGACGTGTTCTGTGGAGCGACGCTTCTCTATATGACGTGTTCTGTGGAGTGACTCTTCTCTATGTGACGTGTTCTGTGGAGTGACGCTTCTCTATGTGACGTGTTCTGTGGAGCGACGCTTCTCTGTGACGTGTTCTGTGGAGCGACGCTTCTCTGTGACGTGTTCTGTGGAGGGACGCTTCTCTATGTGACGTGTTCTGTGGAGCGACGCTTTTCTATGTGACGTGTTCTGTGGAGCGACGCTTCTCTATGTGACGTGTTCTGTGGAGCGACGCTTCTCTATGTGACGTGTTCTGTGGAGCGACGCTTCTCTATGTGACGTGTTCTGTGGAGCGACGCTTCTCTATGTGACGTGTTCTGTGGAGCGACGCTTCTCTATGTGACGTGTTCTGTGGAGCGACGCTTCTCTATGTGACGTGTTCTGTGGAGCGACGCTTCTCTATGTGACGTGTTCTGTGGAGTGACGCTTCTCTATGTGACGTGTTCTGTGGAGTGACGCTTCTCTATGTGACGTGTTCTGTGGAGTGACGCTTCTCTATGTGACGTGTTCTGTGGAGTGACGCTTCTCTATGTGACGTGTTCTGTGGAGTGACGCTTCTCTATGTGGCGTGTTCTGTGGAGTGACGCTTCTCTATGTGACGTGTTCTGTGGAGCGACGCTTCTCTGTGACGTGTTCTGTGGAGCGACGCTTCTCTATGTGACGTGTTCTGTGGAGCGACGCTTCTCTATGTGACGTGTTCTGTGGAGCGACGCTTCTCTATGACGTGTTCTGTGGAGTGACGCTTCTCTATGTGACGTGTTCTGTGGAGTGACGCTTCTCTATGTGACGTGTTCTGTGGAGTGACGCTTCTCTATGTGACGTGTTCTGCGGAGTGACGCTTCTCTATGTGACGTGTTCTGTGGAGTGACGCTTCTCTATATGACGTGTTCTGTGGAGTGACGCTTCTCTATGTGACGTGTTCTGTGGAGTGACGCTTCTCTATATGACGTGTTCTGTGGAGTGACGCTTCTCTATGTGACGTGTTCTGTGGAGTGACGCTTCTCTATATGACGTGTTCTGTGGAGTGACGCTTCTCTATGTGACGTGTTCTGTGGAGTGACGCTTCTCTATGTGACGTGTTCTGTGGAGTGACGCTTCTCTATGTGACGTGTTCTGTGGAGTGACGCTTCTCTATGTGACGTGTGCTGTGGAGTGACGCTTCTCTATGACGTGTTCTGTGGAGTGACGCTTCTCTATGACGTGTTCTGTGGAGTGACGCTTCTCTATGTGACGTGTTCTGTGGCGTGACGCTTCTCTATGTGATGTGTTCTGTGGAGTGACGCTTCTCTATGTGACGTGATCTGTGGAGTGACGCTTCTCTATGTGACGTGATCTGTGGAGTGACGCTTCTCTATGTGACGTGTTCTGTGGAGTGACGCTTCTCTATGTGACGTGTTCTGTGGCGTGACGCTTCTCTATGTGACGTGTTCTGTGGAGTGACGCTTCTCTATCTGGCGTGTTCTGTGGAGTGACGCTTCTCTATGTGGCGTGTTCTGTGGAGTGACGCTTCTCTATGTGGCGTGTTCTGTGGAGTGACGCTTCTCTATGTGACGTGTTCTGTGGAGTGACGCTTCTCTGTCTGGCGTGATCTGAAAGTCCTTGTATTCCACTACGGTTTTGTGCAGTCCGGGATTAATGTGTGTTACCTTTTGCCTTCTCAGGAGGACGTGTCTTTACACAGTGTGAGGCTTTTAGCGATCGTTGGAGACTGTCAGTATGTAGGGACACAGGGGCAAGGTTAATAGTGACACCCCGCTGTAAATGCTCGCACAGAGAAGTGGTGTTCACTGTAGACGCGGCGTGGCAGGCCCGTGCTGGGAAAGGAGGGAACAGAATTTGTGGAATAGTCCAGGGCCTATGGTCTACCTAAGCGGAGGAGGGGCGTTACAGGAGCGTTACAGGGGAGTCAGGAGAGTCGCAGGGTGTCATTGTCAGATACTGGTTCTACATGAGGCCGTCTCCAATATTCCTATAGATATTGAATGGAGCAGCACCGCACATCTGGACTGCCACACCATTCAGACTCCTCCTCACTGCGGGCGTGGAGAGAGGGGGAGGGGGAGGGTGGGTTGAGGACGCCCTCCTAGTGATCCGACATTTATCACCTACAATCTGAACAAGTGATCAACTTCCATGATGGTAAAACCCCTGTAAGCGGCAAATCACGTCCCAAAACCGCACGCCTTCTACCCACGTTAGGATGTATTTATACACGCCAGTTTTGTGCAAAAGCAGTAAGACTCTGTTGACACGCAAAACCAAAGACGCCTGTAAAATACGGAGCTTTTCATGGGTGTACAGCCTTTGATTTTAAGCCGTTTTTTGATGCGTTTCTTGCGGCACTTCTTTTTACTAGTGTTTTTTTTTTTTTACGTGCCATTTTTTTCAAACGGTCACATAGAAAATAGCGCCCCGTCGGAACGAAACGCTGTTTTTTCCATTGAAATCACTGGCCAGATGTTTGGAGGTGTTCGGCTTCCGTTATTTCAGCCGTTTTTCTGGCCGTTTACGGTCCTATAAATACTCTCAGGGACCCTTCATAATGAATCTTTTGTGTGGATGTTTTTGCTGCGGCCGGACGTTACCTGGAAGTCGTGAGGAAAATCTGAAATGCGCCACAACCCGCCCCTTTTCTTTTTCGGCTTGTGTTTTTTTGGCTCAGTGGCGGTTTTTTTTCCCTAAATCGCAGCGTGGAGTCGGGTTGACTTCTTTTTTTATAGACTTCCAGTGTTTGGTTTTTTTGCCCGATCCAAAAACTTCTGAAAAAGGGTCTTTTATTTTGGTGTTTTTGTGGAATAAATCATTTTGCAATGTCAAAAACGCCACGGCTACTGTATCCACCCTGCGTCCAAACCCCTGCGCTCCCGCGGGTCATCTCCCTGCAGCGGACTGTTCCCGGCGCACACTGTACGTTAGATACACGTCTGCGGAGCTCCGATACCGTCATGTGACCGGGAGGACGTCCACGCCTCGAAGTAATGGCGCAGCAGGAAGCCGCACTCCTCCCCCAACCCTGAAAAACCACATAAAAATCTGCAAGTAAATGGTTAACATGTAAACGTATCGCTGCGCCGCCGCCGCGTGTACAGACGATTCTCCAGCATCATTATCGTTCAGGCTGAATCCTCCCCCTCCCCCGTCGGGTGGCGGCCGCCTAATCCTGTGTGCGCTCGTCTCCGAGAAGCTACAATGGAGCCCGGAGCGATGAGATCGAATGACTCAGCGTGACATTAATCCCGATGCTGAATCCTCGGCTCAGGTGCCGGAATCTGACTGGGCATCGCCAGCGTACGCCAGCACGCCACTCAGCACGAGCTTCTCCGCGCACAGCGCCAATCCGTAATATCCTCCAACCAGCTGAGAACAGACGGGCCGCCCGACAGAGAATGTCAGCGTTAACAATGAAAATTTCTGCGACTTGTATCTCCATGTCAAGAGCTCTGCTTGCTGTCAGTGAACGACAACATTATTTATAATAAACTAGATACCTCCTCCTGCTCACACAGCAGAGAGTTTGTTACTATGTATCAGTGCAGGTCAGAGCTATCAGCCTGGAGTCGGGGACAGGAGATATTTGTGCTGCTGCGGCGCTCACATTCTGTAGGACACGATACAAAGACTCTGGGACTGAGGGGTCATTTACCTTATTGACGGCACATTCCCATCAGTGACGTCACGTATCGTCCACAACCGGGACTCCAAACACCTCACACAGGGATCGGATCTCGCTGCCTCCGGGGACAACCATGAAGACGTAGCGACCCTCCATCCCTAGCAGCAGCTTTCTTCCGAGCTGTCGTGGACAGTGGCGCAGCTGAGGCGATGATGTCATCATGTTACGTGGAGGCGCACATCCTGTTATCCAGTTCTGTGACGATATGTAACACGTTTCCGGTCTTTTCCTCTGGAGGAAAGTTTCCAGACCTTAAAAATCCCCTCATCTGACGTTCTTCTCAGTGTCCCCATAATGTGAGAATGACCAGAAGGACCTCCACATCATTCTCACACGTGTTTTCCAGGATCGGGGATTCACTTAAGGGGGAAATTACCCTAATCTGAGCAGGAAAAAAAAATCCAGTTAAAGGGCTGAAATTCTTTCTGTCACCACTAGGGGGAGCTCACTGCATATAAATGTATTAGTTCCATGAGAGATGTCACCAGCCGGCTGCAGTGAGCTCCCCCTAGTGGCGGCTGCAGGATGACAGAACTTATCACCTTACACTGGATGTGGGAAAGAAAACGGGATTTGTGACTCCAGGTGTTACCTGATGTCAGCATTTTAATGAACAATTATAATTATGTACTTGAAATATTCTTATGGTCTACTATTGGCTGAATGGGAGTATTTTGAGCACATTGCCTCTGATTGGTTAACCTCAAGCCTACACCCCTTCTGAATGATAATATTGTAATTGTGTTTGGCAATAAACCCCCAGAGGAGTATGTCTGCCATTAAACCCTCTTTAAAAGAAAAGTTAATTATTATGAAGAAACTTACCTCTCCCTGTACAAGTTCCACAAACTGTAACTAGCCTTCCGAAATCCTAATAAAAGGATAAGGGACTATATGCTATATGAGCTGATGTTTCAGGTACTGACCCTATAGGGCATTTCCTTATTGAAGTTAAGGAAAAGGATTCAAGTGAAAGTCCTTTAGCCCTGAAGATAGACCTACCCTCTATAGTTTATCTGGCCAACTTCACTTAAGATAAATTGGCATTAGAAACAGGTTACAGTGATAAAAATGACTGATTAGTCTGGATGAGATACACTGCAATCCAAAATAATAGAACTAACTGTATCGCTTGTGCAAAAGCCAGGCCTCATCTGGGTACTATACCTTTCAGGCTATCAGATAAGGAGAACCCACAAGGTCTGCAATGCGTGTTATCTTTATATAATGCATCATATAATACAGGTGATAAATTATGTAAGACATTCTCTTTATTGTACCAACCTGTGGGGAGAGATGAAATCCCTCCCTTAGTAGTTGCTTACCCTGGCAACTACACCTGCTTTCTGAGGAATGGGCGAGGTAAGAAAGTTGGGAACCTTATTGAAGTGGTCTATCCCTGGAGGTTCCTTTGACTATAGAATATACATAGATGGAATAGGAGTGCCCCGAGGGGGGCCAAATGAGTTTAAGGCCCGAAATCAGATTTCATCAGGGTTCGAGTCTATACTTTTTTTGTGGTCTACGATAAATAAGAAAGTCGACTGGATTAATTATATTATTGCAATCAACAGAGACTTGTTAATTATATCAGAGATGCAATAAAGGGCATTTCAGATCAGTTGGGACCTACATCTTTAATGACATGGCAAAATAGAATTGCCCTGGATATGTTATTAACAGAAAAATGGGGTGTTTGCAAAGGGTTTGTATCTTCTGTTGTACTTTTATTCCCAATAATACAGCTCCTGATGGCAGTATTACCAAGGCATTGGAAGGACACAATTCCCTGTCCGAAGAGCTTGTGGAAAACTCTGGAATAAATGACATCTTCACTAATTGGCTTGAAGGATGGTTTGGAAAATGGAGTAACCACATATCCAGTCTATTGATTTCCTTAGCAGCAGTGGCAGCCATACTTGTAACTCGTGGGTGTTGTTGCATTTCTTGCATAATGGGACTAATTCAGAGACTCATTGACACTTCAATTACTAAGACTATGTATCAAGAGATTCAAAGTAAGAACGTATACCATGACTTGGAAACACCCCCATAACGATTGTCAAAATTCTGAAGGACTGGTGAAAACTTAAAGAAAGAGAATATGTTTTAGATATCTCATGGAACATTTCTTGATAAATTTACAACAGGGGGGAATGTTAGGAAGTTTTATTTTAAATGTATGTATCGGAAACTAAGGTTTAGAAGCTATACAAGTTTCTCCGCAAAGGTTTTTGGCTGACAAAGTGTTAGATATGCTATTAAGTGTGAGGGGGTGGGCAGCTGAATTCCTTTATAGAGAGAATTGAAGCATTCGTATAAGTTTCAAGGTCAAATAAAGAGGCAACAAAGCTGTTTAAGAACTGGTTTGAACTAGGTTCATCCCATGTATAAAAGCCGTGATACTCAAGGTAGCCGCAGACAAAAGCTGGAAGATGACTAAACCTGATGTTGTTTTGTCTTCTCGTTAACGAGAATAAAAGGCCGAAATATTTCAATTTATTTAGGTGACTCCTTGAATCTCTTTGATAAATACTGTGACAACTTGGGGACCACTTAGCTCACAGGATTGCCATCTCCTGGGTGAGATGGTTGGCACACATAGAAAGTTCACTCCATAAGGGTTTAAACCAGCCGCAGCTAGCTTTATTGTCTTCACAGTAGCAGTCAGTGGTACAACAATAAACATGCAAAATAAACCCTAGGCCGTCCAGCCTCTAACTAAAACATTCAGTGTCCCTCACTGTGTGACACTGAGCCTTGTGCCCAGCACCTCAAAATCTTCACAGTTTTACCTCACACGGTGGTGACTCTCACAGGCTAGCATGCCTATCTTCCCCAGACTGAGAGCCCTGTGTGGACTGCACACACCTGATATAAAGAGCCATCTCGGGTGGAGCCTAACTAGGCTCATCAGACAGCCCAAACACCAGCAGAGAAAACCCTCTCTGCTGTACATGCTCCCTGGTTGCTTAAAACCTGAGTTTCTGCACCGTCCAGTAGCTGCACTGCTACAGTACATAAATTCTTCTATCAAAATATTACAAGTACCATCTCCTGGACACTGATTTATCATTATCAGGAAGATTTCCACATGAAAAACTGAGAAGAAAATGCAAGATTTTCCGATCTTATCAGATAGGCCAGGTACACAAAGGGCAGTATGGGACAGTTTTAGATGCGTCTTTTTTAACCAAAGCAACTTATAGTTACAGAAAGAGTAGCAGCGTCATCTCTGTTTGACCCTGGCCATAGGGGTAGATCACACTGTGCACTGATTGTGGGCATACACAAGAGATTTGAGAGTGCTGTATGAATGCCCACAATGCTATCCGTCTCTCTTGAGTGGGAATAATTCCAGATTTTGGGCACTTTCTTGCTATCCCAGTTGTCCCCTCGCCCAATCTCACCAACAGCTGAGAGAACGGCAGAATCGTCTGTATAATAAAACTAGTAATGTCACTGAGACATTGCTAGTTTTACCTGTTGCTGCCAGCAGGAGGCAGCATCTCCATCTTGTACAATAAAGGAGACTTCAGAAGCAGTGAGCAGATAAGCGGTGGATGTGATAGGGACTATAGGTATCATGTAGGGACTGTTAGGCCAGCGTTGTACATTTATGATTTCACTGGACTTTTTATTCAAGCTTATTCGAGCTTCCCGAATGTGCAGGATGTGGGGGCTTCTCTTCTTGGCTCTGGGAGTGTCAGCTGCTTGGGCCGAACGCTGTTCTGTTCCCATTGAAGGTAAGGGCCATCGGGTCACAGTTTTTCATGGGATATTTCCATAGACCTCAATAGAAGTACAGATGTATTTTTTTTATTTATTTCTATTGCCCCAAAATATTCTGCAACGCTGTACAGAGATTGTCATCACTCACATTGGTCCAGGTCGCCAATGGGGCTCACAATCTAAATTCCAAATTAGCCTTCAGTATACCCCTGATCATGAGTGTATAAAGTACCAGAATATAAGGGTCCCCCCTGCAAGACACCCCTGGTCATGTGTGTATAAAGTACCAGGATATGAGGGTCACCCCTAAAAGACACCGCTGATCATATGTGTATAAAGTACCAGGATATGAGGGTCACCCCCCTACAAGGCTCTCCTGATCATGTGTGTATAAAGTACAAAGATATGAGGGTCACCACCTACAAAACACCCCTCATCATGTGTATAAAGTACCAGGATATGAGGGTCACCCTCTACAAGACACCCCTCATCGTGTATAAAGTACCAGGATCTGAGGGTCACCCCCTACAATGCACCCCTGATCATGTGTGTATAAAGTACCAGGATATGAGGGTCACCCCCTACAATGCACCCCTGATCATGTGTGTACAAAGTGCCAAGATATGGAGGTCACCCCCTACAAGACACCAATGATCATGTGTGTATAAAGTACCAGGATATGAGTGTCACCCCCGACAAGACACCCCTGATCATGTAAAGGATCTGCCAGGCACTACGTCTGTGGATACTCCCAGGATTAATCAATCGACACCTGAGGCCGGACCTCTTAGACTGACTCCGGCTCCCACCAATCAGGGTGGCAGGCTCAGGAGTGGGAGAGCCTATCGCGGCCTGGTCAGTCGGAGTTAGCTCCGCCCCCTGTCCATTTATACCTGCCGTTTTCTCTTCCTCATTGCTTGTGATTCTTCCTGGTTTCCTGGCCCTGCTACAGCCTTGCTCCAGCCTGCTACTGCCTTGCTTCAGCCTTGCTACAGCTTCCGCTTATCCTGCTTCGCTCTGACCCCGGCTTGCTTCCTGCTCCTTGCTCTGCGTTCGTACACTTCGTGACATCCTGATTCTGACTGGCTCGTTGACCACTCTGGTTTCCTCACGGTGTTCCGTGGGCTACTGCCCCTTCCCTTGCTTGTTCCCTGTTTGTATTCTCTTGCACTTAGTCAGCGTAGGGACCGCCGCCCAGTTGTACCCCGTCGCCTACGGCGGGTCGTTGCAAGTAGGCAGAGACAGGGCGGTGGGTAGATTAGGGCTCACTTATCCCCTTCCTTTGATTCCGGATCTTTTTAATCAGGTTCAGGGGGCCCAATGGTTCTCTAAGTTTGATCTACCGGGGGCGTATAACCTTATCCGCATCAAAGAGGGGGATGAGTGGAAGACTCATTTCGAATACCTGGTCATGCCCTTTGGGTTGTGTAATGCCCCTGCTGTCTTCCAGAATTTTATTAATGAAATGAGATTACCTGGGAAATTTTCTTGTAGTGTACCTTGATGACATACTGGTGTTTTCCAAGGACTGGTCCTCCCACGTGGAGCATGTCAGGAAGGTGCTCCAGGTCCTCCGGGAAAATAATCTGTTTGCGAAAACCGAAAAATGTGTGTTTGTGGTACAGGAGATACCATTTTTGGGTCAAATCCTCACTCCTCATGAATTCCGCATGGACCCTGCCAAGGTTCAGGCTGTGGCAGAATGGGTCCAACCTGCCTCCCTGAAGGCGCTACAGTGTTTTTTGGGGTTCGCTAACTATTACAGGAGATTTATTGCCAACTTCTCGGTCGTCGCTAAGCCTCTTACGGACCTCACTCGCAAGGGTGCTGATGTCCTCCACTGGCCTCCTGAGGCCGTCCAGGCCTTTGAGACCCTCAAGAAGTGCTTTATCTCGGCCCCTGTGCTGGTTCAGCCCAACCAAAGGGAGCCATTTATCGTGGAGGTTGACGCGTCCGAGGTGGGAGTGGGGGCTGTCTTGTCCCAGGGTACCAGGTCCCTCACCCATCTCCGCCCCTGTGCTTACTTCTCCAGGAAGTTTTCGCCCACGGAGAGTAACTATGATATTGGCAACTTTTAGCCATTAAATTGGCTTTTGAAGAGTGGCGTCACTTCCTGGAGGGGGCCAGACACCAGGTAACGGTCCTTACTGACCACAAGAATCTGGTTTTCCTAGAATCTGCCCGGAGGCTTAATCCGAGACAAGCTCGATGGGCACTATTTTTTACCAGATTTAACTTTTTGGTTACCTATAGGGCTGGGTCCAAAAATATTAAGGCTGATGCACTGTCACGTAGTTTCATGGCCAATCCTCCTTCGGAGAAGGATCCTGCTTGTATTTTACCCCCTGGTATAATCGTTTCTGCCACTGATTCTGATTTAGTCTCTGATATTGCGGCTGATCAAGGTTCAGCTCCCGGGAACCTCCCTGTGGACAAGCTGTTTGTCCCCCTGCAATACCAGCTAAGGGTACTTAGGGAAAACCATGACTCCGCACTATCTGGTCATCCTGGCATCTTGGGTACCAAACACCTCATTACCAGAAACTATTGGTGGCCTGGGTTGCCTAAAGACGTTAGGGCTTACGTCGCCGCTTGTGAGGTTTGTGCTAGGTCTAAGACCCCTAGGTCCCGACCTGCGGGCTTACTACGTTCTTTGCCCATTCCCCAGAGACCTTGGACCCATATCTCCATGGATTTTATCATCGATTTGCCTCCATCTCAAGGCAAGTCGGTGGTGTGGGTGGTAGTAGACCGCTTCAGCAAGATGTGCCACTTTGTGCCCCTTAAGAAACTACCTAACGCCAAGACGTTAGCTTCTTTGTTTGTTAAACACATTCTGCGTCTCCATGGGGTCCCAGTCAATATCGTTTCTGACAGAGGGGTACAATTTGTTTCTTTATTTTGGAGAGCCTTTTGTAAAAAGTTGGAGATTGATTTGTCCTTCTCCTCCGCCTTCCATCCCGAAACTAATGGCCTAACGGAGAAGAATAATCAATCCCTGGAACAATATTTAAGGTGTTTCATCTCTGACTGTAAATTTGATTGGGTCTCATTCATTCCCCTCGCCGAATTTTCCCTGAATAACCGGGTCAGTAACTCGTCAGGGGTCTCCCCGTTTTTCTATAATTTCGGGTTTAATCCACGGTTCTCCTCCGTTTCTCCTGGTAGTTCCAATAATCCCGAGGTAGAGGTCGTTCATCGGGAACTGTGCACAGTCTGGGCCCAGGTTCAGAAGAACCTAGAGGCATCCCAGAGCGTACAAAAAATTCAGGCTGATAGAAGACGTTCTGCTAACCCCCGGTTTGTCGTCGGGGATCTGGTGTGGTTGTCGTCTAGGAACTTGCGCCTTAAGGTCCCGTCCAGGAAGTTTGCTCCCCGATTTATTGGGCCTTATAAGGTCATTGAAGTCCTCAACCCTGTATCCTTCCGTCTGGAGCTGCCCCCATCCTTTCGCATACACAACGTCTTTCATGCCTCCCTCCTTAAACGCTGCTCCCCGTCCTGGTCTCCCTCGAGGAAACCTCCTGTTCCCATTCTCACCCCTGAGGGGGTGGAATTCGAGGTGGCCAAGATTGTGGACAGTAGGATGATCCAGGGCTCCCTCCAGTACCTGGTCCATTGGAGAGGATACGGGCCGGAGGAGAGGACTTGGGTACCTGCTCGAGATGTTCACGCTGGGGTATTGGTCAGGAGGTTCCACCTTCTCTTCCCCACTAAACCAGGTCCTCTTAGTAAGGGTCCGGTGGCCCCTCATAAAAGGGGGGGGGGGTACTGTAAAGGATCTGCCAGGCACTACGTCTGTGGATACTCCCAGGATTAATCAATCGACACCTGAGGCCGGACCTCTTAGACTGACTCCGGCTCCCACCAATCAGGGTGGCAGGCTCAGGAGTGGGAGAGCCTATCGCGGCCTGGTCAGTCGGAGTTAGCTCCGCCCCCTGTCCATTTATACCTGCCGTTTTCTCTTCCTCATTGCTTGTGATTCTTCCTGGTTTCCTGGCCCTGCTACAGCCTTGCTCCAGCCTGCTACTGCCTTGCTTCAGCCTTGCTACAGCTTCCGCTTATCCTGCTTCGCTCTGACCCCGGCTTTCTTCCTGCTCCTTGCTCTGCGTTCGTACACTTCGTGACATCCTGATTCTGACTGGCTTGTTGACCACTCTGGTTTCCTCACGGTGTTCCGTGGGCTACTGCCCCTTCCCTTGCTTGTTCCCTGTTTGTATTCCCTTGCACTTAGTCAGCGTAGGGACCGCCGCCCAGTTGTACCCCGTCGCCTAGGGCGGGTCGTTGCAAGTAGGCAGGGACAGGGCGGTTGGTAGATTAGGGCTCACTTATCCCCTTCCCCTTCTTCCTGCCATAACAGATCATGTGTGTATAAAGTACCAGGATATGAGGGTCACCCTCTACAAGATACCCCTGATCATGTGTGTATAAAGTGCCAGGATATGATGGTCACCCCCTACAAGACACCCCTGATCATGTGTGTATAAAGTATAAAGATATGACGGTCACCCCCCCCCCCCATAGACCCTCCTTTCTTTACTGCTGATCGTGTGTGATCTATGAATTCCTGTCCTGAGTTCTGTGACATTAGGAGTTTATAAGGATCTCTGTGGTTTGCAGCATTTTACAGGACTATTTACCCCTCCAGATGCTTCTATTATTATACAGTAGTCACATTGAATGGTTTCTGATCCGGCAATTAGAATATTTTTTTGTTTTTTTTAACTATGTTTGAATTAATTATTGCTGCATTTAACACAAACTTTTACAATCGATCTTGACATTGAAGCAATGCTCAGTCCTGCAGCTTCATATCCAACAAGTGGAGGCGGGGACAAGTCCATGGCGTCCTCTCCCATCCTGATAAAAACAGATCTACAACATACGGCGCAATAACACCGTAACCTGCCAAATGTGATGTCATACAGAAACCGTGGATGAGGTCACAGCATCTGAAATAACTGCAGCCTGACGTCTCATACACTATATGGAGAAAAGTCATCGCACCGCCTGCAACACGAAAAACCTTTGTACAGCGGGGAAGGGAACCAATGGTTCCTTTGCCTTGTCAACACAGTTGTATCCGCGTCCAAAGGATTGAGCCCTACAGTATGTAAGAGTCCTGAGATGTGGTTTTATTCTTTGGGGGCCATGGGCCTCCTGTGAGCCACCCTAACAGCCCTATGGGGATACGCTATTGTCCATGTGCATGTGATCATATATGTGGGGTTGTCACACGTCGGATATGGGTGTTTTGCATGTCCAGCAGGTGCCGCGTCCGCTCTCCTCGAACGCCCTCGGCTGCATCATTTAACAATTATTGGATATGATAAGTTTTCGTGGACACCGGGTTGTATTATCAATAACATAATCCTGGTGTGCGATCTGTTGGGAGATTTCCCCATTTCTAATATATATATTTAATATCTTTTTAATATATCTGTCACCTGTATGTGGGAGTTTGTTGAGCGTATCCGGTATAAAATGATTCATAATTTGGGTTGGACATATGTTGACTTGTATTATTTATTTATATACTTTTTGCATTTGATAATGTTTTTCTCTGTATTATCGGCACGTCACTTACTGTGTAAATAGCGTGAACACCTGTATGTACCGGATGAAGAGGTCAGAACGACCACAAAACGTTCTACGTGGAATAATTGCTTCTTTACTATTTTACGATTGATATGACCCTCCCTCTCTCCTCTTACAACCCACTGGTGGCGCACATTAGATCCTGCGTTTTTCTCCCTTTTTATTCGTTGGATAACAGATAGGGTAGCACAGTGATTCTGATGCACTGCGGACCAAGATGATGAATGGAGGGAAAGGGAAAGTTTTATATAAGGGGGGTTTTAGCACCTAAAGGAACATTGAGCGGGTGAACCGCCTGAGCTGCCTGTAGGGCTGCTGGAGATGTGCAGTGGCAGAGGGACCTGGTGACCAGATCGGATTGTCTTCCTGCAGAAGGTAAGGACAGGCTGGTGGCTGCAGCTTCTGACATTGGGTGCTGGAGGGAGACGTGGGCCTATGTGGAGCAGCAGACACGGCTGTTGAGCTATTAAAGACTGGTAAAGTCTGGAGAAAGTCTGTAGTTGGGTCTAGTTTGGGAGAATAGAGAGATTGCTCGATTATTGAGCCTCCGAGGGACACTACAGTGAGGACTGGTTGCCCATTATGCCTGATAAAAGTGGCCTAGTAATTGTGGTCCTGGGAAAGGCTGGACCACTGAAATCGTCGTTACCCTTTAGAGGAGGGCCCTAGCAGAAAAGCTTCCTAGATCTTGGATCGACTGGAAGTGTGGGAGGAGATTTGGGTCGAGTCTTGAGACCTCTTGGTAAAAGTGCCTGTCGGGCGTATCTGGGCCTGAAATTGGATGACAGTGTCCTGGAGATAATAATCCCTGGGGCCAGTGCTATTGGGAAAATAAGAAGTCCTGAAGGTTAGGGCAGGAGATAGAGCATCTAGAGATGGACAAGTTGGACGTTTAGCAAATAGGCGAGAAGGAGGCGTTAGACTGAGTGAAGAATCACATGCTGGTGCTGTCTCGGGAAGAAAAGATGGAGTCCTACAACCGGGAATATCTCTGTTTAATAAAGCATTTATCTGGTCAGACATCAGTAACGTTAAGACACCAGGCCACTTTATATGTTGTAACCATTAAGCTTGTTGTGCCTCACAAAGAGGAGGTAACCGTATGTGTGTGTGCCTCTGTCATATCAGGCCTGTTCAGTAAAGATAACATGTTCTACATTAATTTGGTCTGCGATTGTGATTTATTTAAGAGGAACCACTCCAGTAACCCTACGTTACAAAACACTCTTTATCCTGGCCACTGGGGGCGCTGTAATCACCTGACCTGCATTAAAGGTCCTCAGTGCTGGGGCGGAGGGGCGTGCATGCCCTGCTCCTACTTCTGTACCCTGTCTCCATGGTATCTATATGTCTTAGCAGGTACCTCCACTGCTCTCCCAGGATCCCTGAGCCCCCGCAAGAGGGAACTGTGCAGAAGGTAAGATGCCTCATTCAAAGCCGTGTGAGGAGCTCTAGAGGTTGTAGCGCCCACTTGAGTAGGCACGCAGAGGGAGCCCTGTGTAATTACAGCGGTCGCACACTCGTAAGAACCGGTCCTGCCCCTCATTAACTCCTAAAGGACCGAGACAATTTTGGCGTTACAGACCACATGAGTTTTCCATTTTTGCATCGCACGCTGAGAGACATAACTTTTTCTATTGCTGTAGCCATGAGGGCTTGTTATTTGCAGTCGTATTTCTTAGGCTAGGTTCACTTTGTGTTTTTTAGCCTACGTTCCACGTGTAAAGCTCTCAACATATATGAATGTAGACTGTGACGAGTCACTAACAGTAGCATGCTTCACCCATAGGCTATAATGGTATCCAGTGAAAGAACCCTCGTGACCCTTTTTATGACGTATCCGTTAAACTCCATCTTAACCTTTGGGTGATGGCGGCCACTGTTAGGGATCCGTCACCCATACGCTGTAATAGCATCTGTTTAAGGGCCTGTTCACATCACCGTTCACTTTCCGTTCCAGGGTTCCGTCTGAGGTTTCCGTCGGGTGAACCCCGCAATAGAAAGTGAAACCACAGCTTCCGTTTCAGTCACCATTGATATCAATGGTGACGGAAACATCGCTAATGGTTTCCGTTCGTCACCATTCCGGAAGGTTTCCGTTTTAACGACGGAATCAATATCGGAGTCGACTGCGCTATTGATTCCGTCGTTAAAACTGAAACCTGCCAGAATGGTGACGAACGGAAACCATTAGCGATGTTTCCGTCACCATTGATATCAATGGTGACTGAAACGGAAGCTGTGGTTTCACTTTCCGTTGCGGGGTTCACCCGACGGAAACCTCAGACGGAACCCTGGAACGGAAAGTGAACGGTGATGTGAACAGGCCCTAGCTTCGATTGTTTTTTTTTTTTTTTACTGGACTCCGCAGGATGGAATAGACCAGTTTACTACAACTTTCCATACCTTTGTTTTTTTGTGCTACATTAATGTATACTGGGCAGACTCATTTTGCCTCTGACTCATAATGGAGCCCCATGGAAGGTTTAGTGTGTACGCCGGGAGCTTTCCTTATGTACAGATTCACGAAAACAGAAGACGTGATGTAAATATATGACAGCAGATCTTAAGAACCTTCTGTATTATTACAGGGGATCTCTGCCTCAGCAACGTCCCTACCCCGACCCCGCAGATAACGGCAGCAACCCATCTGTTCAATCCAAGTAGTTTTATTGCAGTTTTACAGGAAATGTTTCATGAAGAGCATTGAGGTACATTGTAAGATACAAAACAGTCACATCCGCAGGAACAATTCCGCTGCTCAGTTTGGAAGAAGAATAATTATCATTCAGAAGTTCAGGAAACCTGGGTGACAACCACTGTGCGAGTTATAAAGGCGGCTATACTGGGTGTCACCCGACTTCATGAAACGTGGATACAAGAAATGTGGGGTTAAATTCAAAATAATGCACGAGGATCAGGGTAGAACAAGTTCCTTCCATTTCGAAACAAGTGTTTCTACGAGGAAAACTCTCAAATGACGGAGCTGGAAATGATGACGACCGGCCGCAGCAGAAGAAAAGATCTGACATTATTCAAGTTCTTCTAGAATTTGGCAGCTACCAGCAGATTTTATTCTCCTCGGGGACCACATTGACTAGGTCTCCATAAACCTCGACCTCGCACAGAGTCAGATAGTCTTTGCGATTAGCAATCACCACGCTGACGTACTGACCTTCCATCCCATCACACCAGAAGGACATGGTGGTATTCACAACGCTGGTGACCGTGGCGCACCTGAGGGAGGAAACCAACAAGACCCTGTGATGATTAACTGCTCAGTCCTCCACATTCATTACGTTTAGATGGAGTTTGAACATAAAATCCTTAACAATTGGACTGGGAAAATAACGTAAATGAATGTAAAGATACGTGGAGCATTTCTCCAACGTCAAGATCCAATGTGACCAATTACTGATATGGATGACTTAAAAACTGAACATCTCCAATTCTCCTCCTCTTGTGAGTCCGAAATGATGGTCCATAAAATCTAGATTATATTGGGAATTGTGCATGTTGTCCTATAAAAGCTAAACCAATGGGTGCCATTACAAAATCCTCCTTAAGTGGCAACCAGGGGGGCTAAAATAATAAACCACATTCTTCTGACCCCTTACGGTGGCCATACATCTTAGATAGCTGTTGGCCGATAGCTATTCATCCCAACCCCCTAATACACACGCACGATTATCCGTGTGGAGGGGAATAAGCCGCTGCCAGACACGTCTCCAGTGACAACAAAGGATGGAGCATGTTAAAATTCAATGTGCCCGATCGTTCCTTTGCCCAACATCGGCCGTTGGGGGAGAGTCTGAAATCCCCTATACACATTACATGGTCGACCGTTCCCATTGAAATCATCAGGTTTGGCCAAAGTAAATCTAATGTGTTTGGGTATCTCTTAAAATATGGAACAAACGAAATGCACGATCTTTCTGCAAGTAAAAACTTTTTTCTTTATCAATCCAGTACAAAATTTGACCTTCCACAGATATAATATTCACCAAATAATTTTACATAGTTGCATACAGCAGTTTGAAAAAAGACACAGGTTCATCAAGTTCAACCTGTTTCAATAAATTACCCATCATTCATTGCTTGATTAATTATAACCCTCAATGCCGTTCGTCAGTAAATAACCATCTCACCTATTTTTTTACATGCTGACATAGTATCGGCCATCACTACCTCTTGGGGAAGGACATTCCATACTTGGACCACTCTAACTGTAAAGAACCCTTTCCTTTATTGATGTCTTTAAAAGGTCTTTCTTCCACACGCTATGAATGTCCCCTGGTCCTTAGTAGAGGCCTTGGAAAGAAAAGATCATGTGCTTGTTCTCTGTACTGACCACACATATACTTATACATGTTAATATGATCACCTCTAAGGCGTGTTTTCTCCAAGATGAACAAGCCCAATGTCTCGAGTCTTTCATTGTAAGCGACACCTCCCATCCCATTTAATAATCTCGTTGCCACCTTTGAACCATCTCCAGCTCTCCTGTGTCCTTTTTACAATGCGGAGCCCAAATCTGAATTCCAAATTCAAGATGTGGCCTTAGAAGGGATTTACAGAGGGGTAATATTACATTTATAGAGGGGAATATTACATTTATAGAGGGGTAATATTACATTTGAATCATAGGTTTTTATCTCTATTTTTATACACCCGAAAATCCTATTTGCTTTTGCAGCTGCTGCCTGACATTGAGTGTATAATTGAGAAAGGGGCGGTCACCCAAAACGTTGCTTGTAGCGCGTTTAACGCTTTTTCCCCTCCAGCAACGTCTTTCACCATGTGAATATGGACTTTATTGGAAAGTGGGCAATCAAAACCACTGATGGGACTATCACATTCTATGGTGAATATTATATCTGTGTACTGTCAAATGTTATACTGGATTAATAAAGAAAAAAGTTTTTTACTTGCAAAAAGATTGTACACATCATTTGATCCATGATTATTAATGAGGGAGGAGAAACCTCACCTGCACGCATCATTATAGCAGTGGTGCCTTGAAATATACCAGTTTTTTGGTCCTATTGTTTACTACACCCTTTTAAAATATAGCTTTTAAGCTAACAATAGATATGAGATGTAAACTGGCTGGAAAGACGCATGACCAATTTTTCAACTGTACGTTTTCCCAGAAAAATATGATACAGTCATATACACAGTCAAATCATCAGATGCAGTGAGAAAAAAAAAAATACCCAACCCCCGAGTAGTGGGCAATCATACAATACGCTACAGGTGACAGGACAATGTGGAGAAACACAAGACAGAACAATGTGGAGAAACACAAGACCGGACATTGTGGAGAAACACGAGACAGGACATTGTGGAGAAACACGAGACAGGACATTGTGGAGAAACACAAGACAGGACATTGTGGAGAAACACGAGACAGGACATTGCGGAGAAACACAAGACAGGACATTGTGGAGAAACACAAGACAGGACATTGTGGAGAAACACGAGACAGAACATTGTGGAGAAACACGAGACAGGACATTGTGGAGAAACACGAGACAGGACATTGTGGAGAAACACAAGACAGGACATTGTGGAGAAACACAAGACAGGACATTGTGGAGAAACACGAGACAGAACATTGTGGAGAAACACGAGACAGGACATTGTGGAGAAACACAAGACGGGACATTGTGGAGAAACACAAGACAGAACAATGTGGAGAAACACAAGACAGAACATTGTGGAGAAACACGAGACGGAACATTGTGGAGAAACACGAGACAGGACATTGTGGAGAAACACAAGACGGGACATTCTGGAGAAACACAAGACAGGACATTGTGGAGAAACACAAGACAGAACAATGTGGAGAAACACAAGACAGAACATTGTGGAGAAACACGAGACGGAACATTGTGGAGAAACACGAGACAGGACATTGTGGAGAAACACAAGACGGGACATTCTGGAGAAACACAAGACAGGACATTGTGGAGAAACACAAGACAGAACATTGTGGAGAAACACGAGACAGGACATTGTGGAGAAACACGAGACGGGACATTGTGGAGAAACACGAGACGGGACATTGTGGAGAAACACGAGACGGGACATTGTGGAGAAACACGAGACGGGACATTGTGGAGAAACACGAGACAGGACATTGTGGAGAAACACGAGACAGGACATTGTGGAGAAACACGAGACAGGACATTGTGGAGAAACACGAGACAGGACATTGCGGAGAAACACGAGACAGAACATTGCGGAGAAACACGAGACAGGACATTGTGGAGAAACACAAGACAGGACATTGTGGAGAAACACAAGACAGGACATTGTGGAGAAACACAGGACAGGACATTGTGGAGAAACACAAGACAGAACAATGTGGAGAAACACGAGACAGGACATTGTGGAGAAACACGAGACAGGACATTGTGGAGAAACACGAGACAGGACATTGTGGAGAAACACGAGACAAGACATTGTGGAGAAACACGAGACAGGACATTGTGGAGAAACACGAGACAGGACATTGTGGAGAAACACGAGACAGAACATTGCGGAGAAACACGAGACAGAACATTGCGGAGAAACACGAGACAGAACATTGCGGAGAAACACGAGACAGGACATTGCGGAGAAACACAAGACAGGACATTGCGGAGAAACACAAGACAGGACATTGCGGAGAAACACAAGACAGGACATTGTGGAGAAACACAAGACAGGACATTGTGGAGAAACACAAGACAGGACATTGTGGAGAAACACGAGACAGGACATTTTTGTTTTATGGTCTCCTGGTCTCCAAGAGTGGAAAGTGAGTTATTGGCTCTTGCTATGAAGAACTTACACTGGGTTGTTGTTGTCGGGGGAATTCCCTATTCGGACTTCAGCTCCCATCAGACGCTCCGCACAACAGTCCTGCCTGTTTGTCAGGACAACAGTTAGTATCTTGTAGATCTGTTTCAGGTCCACCCTCCACCAGGCATCTTTTACTGAATTGGTGTGAGTGCAGGAGCCATTCTGGTAATTTGCGTTTGTGACACCATCTATGGCATTTTTTGCATATCCCATTGGCTGATATTGGTAGTCAGATTCCTGGGAGGCTTCTCCATTTCTTGCTATATTTGTGGCTAAGGAAATAAAAACAAGAGATTTAAATGATATGAAAGTGAAATGAGAATCCTGGCATCTGTTGTCCTGCTTATTAATCCCAATAACCGTCATGTAATACAATGGATGTAAAGCGGACGATGTGTCTTGTCTATTGTATTTAATATAAAAAATGGATCCTAATAACGCCTTCTCCCGGGTTCTACATTCCATCAAGAACAAACGAATAAAACTCTTCACATGTTCACCACTGTTTTTTACATGTACAGCGCAGCCTTTCCAATAGACAACCCCCCCCCCCCACCTGAGATATATTTGTCTGTTACAGCTTTTAAATTCCCATATCTTCTGTGTGTATTGGCAAAAAATGCAAAAAACATGAACCTCATATTCCTGGTCGGGAATTTACTGGTAGTTCCAGATTATTGGACATTATCTAAAAAAAACATTTTGTTGTTTTAATATAACTAGTGCTTACATAATAGTGCCCTATATTGAACACATAGTGCCATATAGTGAACACATAGTGCCATACAGTGAACAAGTAGTGCCATATAGTGAACACATAGTGCCATACAGTGAACACATAGTGCCATATAGTGAACACATAGTGCCATATAGTGAACAAATAGTGCCATATAGTGAACAAGTAGTGTCATATAGTGCTATATAGTGCCATATAGTGAACACAGAGTGCCATAAAGTGAATACATAGTGCCTTATAGTGAACACATAATGTCATATAGTGAAGATAAAGTGTCATATAGTCAGTGTCGGACTGGCCCACCAGGGGACCAGAGAATCCTCCGGGGGGCCCAGGCAGCGAGCTGCTTTTATCCAGCAGCGGAGCAGAGAGACATGTCTCTCTACCCCGCTGCTTACTCTTGTAGGGAGGTCCGCCCGACACATAACATATATGGTACGGGCGGCATGGGCCCCCTCATGCCCGATGGTGTCGCTATGACCGGGGGGCCCTGCTGCTAGCGACAGACACATTCTATTGTATGTGCGTCCTCAGTATGCAGATACAATTGACTACTGCAGGCCACATTAGGCTGCAGCCAATAAGGCGCTGGGAAAAATCCCTGCGCAGGCCGTCGTGATGACGTCACTGTATCACGCTGGCCTACACAAGGGTCCCGTCTTGGCGTCTCGAGGCTGTGGAGCAGTTCCGTCCGTCAATTTTTTTTGTTGGTTTTTGCGGGGCTGTGTGGCACTATCTATAGTGGGGGCTGTGTGGCACTATCTACAAGAGGGGGCTGTGTGGCACTATCTACGGTGGGTGCTGTGTGGTACTCTCTACAAAAGGGGGCTTGTGGCACTATCTACAGTGGGGGCTGTGTGGCACCAACTACAAGAGGGGGCTGTGTGGCACTATCTACAAGAGGGGAGCTGTGTGGCACTATCTACAAGAGGGGGCTGTGTGGCACTATCTGCAAGAGGGGGGCTATGTGGCACTATCTACAAGAGGGGGCTGTGTGGCACTATCTGCAAGAGGGGGGCTATGTGGCACTATCTACAAGAGGGAGGCTGTGTGGCACTATCTACAAGAGGGGGTCTGTGTGGCTCTATTTACAAGACAGGGCTGTGTGTGGCACTATCTACCAGAGGGCATGACCCTCTCTCCACTAGTCTCCGCCTAGATTCTGGTTCTTGACATAGGTATTGGTCTCAGAGCTGGGACCCGCTTCTATCAGATATTTTTGGCATTTCCTGTGGATATGCCATAAATGTCTAAGATGGGAAAACTCCTTTAAATTATACGGTTGGCAGAGCGCCTGTGTATAACTGGTGTCTACCACTATATGGTCACTATGTGGTGGTAATATTGGTCTTTGGTTTACTCCACACGTTTTACTCCACAATTAAGAGTGGTCACATTATTTCTATATAGCTCATGGATGGGCCCAAGAATTATTTCCTTTGGTGGGCCCAAAGAAATCCAGTTCGCCACTGTATATAGTGAACACATAGTGTCATATAGTGATCACATAGTTCCATATAGTGAATAAATAGGGCCATATAGTCAACCCATAGTACCATATAGTAAACACGTAGTGCCATACAGTGAACACGTAGTGCCATTTAGTGAACACATAGTGCCATATAGTGAACACATAGTACCATTTAGTGAACACATTGTGCCATATAGTAAATACATAGCACCATATAGTGAATACACAGTGCCATATAGTGAACACACAGTGCCATATAGTGAACACAAAGTGCATATAGTGAACAAACAGTGCCATATAGTGAACACATAGGGCCATATAGTGAACACACAGTGCCATATAGTGAACTCACAGTGCCATATAGTGAACACACAGTGCCATATAGTGAACACATGGTGCCATATAGTGAACACGTGGTGCCATATAGTGAACACATAGTGCCATACAGTGAACACGTAGTGCCATATAGTGAACACATAGTGCCATATAGTAAACACATAGTACCATATAGTGAACACATTGTGCCATATAATAAATACATAGCACCATATAGTGAATACACAGTGCCATATAGTGAACACATAGTGCCATATAGTCAACCCATAGTGCCATATTGTAAACACATAGTGCCATACAGTGAACACATAGTGCCATATAGTGAACACATAGTGCCTTATAGTGAACACATAGTACCATATAGTGAACACATTGTGCCATATAGTGAATACATAGCGCCATATAGTGAACACACAGTGCCATATAGTGAACACATAGTGCCATATAGTGAACACACAGTGCCATATAGTGAACACACCGTGCTATATAGTGAACACATACGGCCATATAGTGAACACAGAGTGCCATATAGTGAACACACAGTGCCATATAGTGATCACACAGTGCCATATAGTGAACACCTAGGGTCATATAGTGAACACATAGTACCATATAGTGAACACTCCAATGCCATATAGTGAATACATAGTGCCATATAGTGAATACATAGTACCATAAAGTGAACACACAATGCCATATAGTGAACACACAGTGCCATATAGTGAACACATAGTGCCATATAGTGCACACACAGTACCATATAGTGAACACACAGTACCATATAGTGAACACACAGTGCCATATAGTGAACACACAGTGCCATATAGTGAACACATAGTGCCATATGGTGAACACATAGTGCCATATAGTGTACACACAGTGCCATATAGTCAACCCATAGTGCCATATAGTGAACACGTAGTGCCATATAGTGAACACATAGTGCCACATAGTGAACACATAGTACCATATAGTGAACACACAATGCCATATAGTGAACACATAGTGCCATATAGTGAACACAAAGTGCCATGTAGTGAACACATAGTGCCATATAGTGATCACACAGTGCCATATAGTGAACACATAGGGTCATATAGTGAACACACAATGCCATATAGTGAACAGACAGTGCCATATAGTGAACACATAGTGCCATATAGTGAACACATTGTGCCATATAGTGAATACATAGTACCGTATAGTGAACACACAATGCCATATAGTGAACACACAGTGCCATATAGTGAACACATAGTGCCATATAGTGAACACATAGTACCATATAGTGAACACACAATGCCATATAGTGAACACACAGTGCCATATAGTGAACACATAGTGCCATATAGTGAACACAAAGTGGAATGTAGTGAACACACAGTGCCATATAGTGATCACACAGTGCCATATAGTGAACACATTGGGCCATATAGTGAACACATAGTACCATATAATGAACACACAATGCCATATAGTGAACAGATAGTGCCATATAGTGTACACATAGTGCCACATAGTGAATACATAGTACTATATAGTGAACACACAATGCCATATAGTGAACACACAGTGCCATATAGTGAACACATAGTGCCATATAGTGAACACATAGTGCCATATAGTGAACACACAGTACCATATAGTGAACACACAGTGCCATATAGTGAACACACAGTGCCATATAGTGAACACATAGTGCCATATGGTGAACACAGTGCCATATAGTGAACACATAGTGCCATATAGTCAACCCATAGTGCCATATAGTGAATACGTAGTGCCATATAGTGAACACATAGTGAACACATAGTACCATATAGTGAACACACAATGCCATATAGTGAACACATGGTACCATATAATGAACACACAATGCCATATAGTGAACAGATAGTGCCATATAGTGAACACATAGTGCCATATAGTGAATACATAGTACCATATAGTGAACACACAATGCCATATAGTGAACACAGTGCCATATAGTGAACACATAGTGCCATATAGTGAACACATAGTGCCATATAGTGAATACACAGTACCATATAGTGAACACACAGTGCCATATAGTGAACAAACAGTTGATCACAGGGGATCAAGAGAAGGCAGAGTTACTAAATGGGTTCTTTAGCTCTGTATATACAACAGAAGAAAGAGCAGCTGATGTAGCCGGTGCCAGTGCTGTTAATATATCAGTTGATATACTGAATTGGATGAATGTAGAGATGGTCCAAACTAAATTAAATAAAATAAATGTGCACAAGGCTCCGGGACCAGATGGGTTACACCCTAGAATTCTTAAAGAGCTTAGTTCAGTTATTTCTGTCCCCCTTTTCATAATATTCAGAGAATCTCTAGTGACTGGTATAGTGCCAAGGGACTGGCGCAGGGCAAATGTGGTGCCTATTTTCAAAAAGGGCTCTAGGTCTTCCCCGGGTAATTATAGACCAGTAAGCTTAACATCCATCGTGGGGAAAATGTTTGAGGGGCTATTGAGGGACTATATACAGGATTATGTGACAATAAATAGCATTATAAGTGACAGCCAGCACGGTTTTACTAAGGACAGAAGTTGTCAAACTAACCTAATCTGTTTTTATGAAGAGGTGAGCAGAAGTCTAGACAGAGGGGCCGCTGTGGATTTAGTGTTTTTAGACTTTGCAAAGGCATTTGACACTGTCCCCCATAGACGCCTAATGGGTAAATTAAGGACTATAGGTTTAGAAAATATAGTTTGTAATTGGATTGAGAATTGGCTCAAGGACCGTATCCAGAGGGTTGTGGTCAATGATTCCTACTCTGTATGGTCCCCGGTTATAAGTGGTGACCCCAGGGTTCAGTGCTGGGACCACTATTATTCAACTTATTTATTAATGATATAGAGGAAGGGATTAATAGCACTATTTCTATTTTTGCAGATGACACCAAGCTATGTAATATAGTTCAGACTATGGAAGATGTTCATGAATTACAGGCAGATTTAAACAAACTAAGTGTTTGGGCGTCCACTTGGCAAATGAAGTTTAATGTAGATAAATGTAAAGTTATGCATCTTGGTACCAACAACCTGCATGCATCATATGTCCTAGGGGGCGCTACACTGGCGGATTCACTTGTTGAGAAGGATCTGGGTGTACTTGTAAATCATAAACTCAATAACAGCATGCAGTGTCAATCAGCTGCTTCAAAGGCCAGCAGGATATTGTCGTGTATTAAAAGAGGCATGGACTCGCGGGACAGGGATGTAATAATGCCACTTTACAAAGCATTAGTGAGGCCTCATCTAGAATATGCAGTTCAGTTCTGGGCTCCAGTTCATAGAAAGGATGCCCTGGAGTTGGAAAAAATACAAAGAAGAGCAACGAAGCTAATAAGGGGCATGGAGAATTTAAGTTATGAGGAAAGATTGAAAGAATTAAACCTATTTAGCCTTGAAAAAAGAAGACTAAGGGGGGACATGATTAACTTATATAAATATATTAATGGCACATACAAAAAATATGGTGAAATCCTGTTCCTTGTAAAACCCCCTCAAAAAACAAGGGGGCACTCCCTCCGTCTGGAGAAAAAAAGGTTCAAGCTGCAGAGGCGACAAGGCTTCTTTACAGTGAGAACTGTGAATTTATGGAATAGCCTACCGCAGGAGCTGGTCACAGCAGGGACAGTAGATGGCTTTAAAAAAGGGTTAGATAATTTCCTAGAACAAAAAAATATTAGCTCCTATGTGTAGAAATTTTTCCTTCCCTTTTCCCTTCCCTTGGTTGAACTTGATGGACATGTGTCTTTTTTCAGCCGTACTAACTATGTAACTATGTAACTATGTAACATATAGTGAACACATAGTGCCATATGGTGAACACAATGCCATATAGTGAACACATAGTGCCATATAGTCAACCCATAGTGCCATATAGTGAACACGTAGTGCCATATAGTGAACACATAGTGCCACATAGTGAACACAGAGTACCATATAGTGAACACACAATGCCATATAGTGAACACATAGTACCATATAATGAACACACAATGCCATATAGTGAATAGATAGTGCCATATAGTGAACACATAGTGCCATATAGTGAATACATAGTACCATATAGTGAACACACAATGCCGTATAGTGAACACACAGTGCCATATAGTGAACACATAGTGCCATATAGTGAACACATAGTGCCATATAGTGAACACACAGTACCATATAGTGAACACACAGTGCCGTATAGTGAACGCACAGTGCCATATAGTGAACACACAGTGCCATATAGTGAACACATAGTGCCATATGGTGAACACAGTGCCGTATAGTGAACACATAGTGCCGTATAGTCAACCCATAGTGCCATATAGTGAACACGTAGTGCCATATAGTGAACACATAGTGAACACATAGTACCATATAGTGAACACACAATGCCATATAGTGAACACACAGTGCCATATAGTGAATACATAGTGCCATATAGTGAACACATAGTGCCATGTAGTGAACACACAATGCCATATAGTGAACACATAGTGCCATATAGTGTACACACAGTACCATATAGTGAACACACAATGCCATATAGTGAACACATTGTACCAAATAGTTAACACACAATGCCATATAATGAACACATAGTGCCATATAGTGAACACAAAGTGCCATGTAGTGAACACATCGTGCCATATAGTGAATACATAGTGCCATGTAGTGAACACACAGTGCCATATAGTGAACACATAGTGCCATATAGTGAACACACAGTACCATATAGTGAACAAACAATGCCATATAGTGAACATATTGTACCATATAGTGAACACATAGTGCCATATAGTGAATACATAGTGCCATATAGTGAACACATAGTTCCATATAGTGAACACACAGTGCCATATAGTGAACACACAGTGCCATATAGTGAACACATAGTGCCATATAGTGAACAGATAGTGCCATATAGTGAACACATAGTGCCATATATTGAACACACAGTACCATACAGTGAACACACAATGCCATATAGTGAACACACAGTGCCATATAGTGAACACATAGTGCCATGTAGTGAATACACAGTGCCATAAAGTGAATACATAGTACCATATAGTGAACACACAGTACCATATAGTGAACACACAGTGCCATATAATGAACACACAATGCCATATAGTGAAAACACAGTGCCATATAGTGAACACATAGTACCATATAATGAACACACAATGCCATATAGTGAACACACTGTGCCCTATAGTGAACACATAGTGAACACATAGTGCCATATAGTGAACACATAGTGCCATATATTGAAAACACAGTACCATACAGTGAACACACAATGCCATATAGTGAACACACAGTGCCATATAGTGAACACATAGTGCCATGTAGTGAATACACAGTGCCATATAGTGAACACATAGTACCATATAGTGAACACACAGTGCCATATAGTGAACACACAGTGCCATATAGTGAACACATAGTACCATATAATGAACACACAATGCCAAATAGTGAACACACAGTGCCATATAGTGAACACATAGTGCCATATAGTGAACACATATTACCATAAAGTGAACACACAATGCAATTTAATGCTATTATAACACAGCTCTGTAGTGTCCGATAATAACGCTATATAAGTCCTCAATAATACCACGGCTGACACCATGATGTAGGTATAGACCTCGCAGGGGGCAGGGTGGTGAGCGCCCCTTGTAGGGAAGACTCTGAGGTCATACTATAACCCTACGTTCTTGTGTGGGGTACAGAAATATTACAGCTCTACAATCTTATATGTAGAAATTCTCACCTCCAGGTTCCAGACTACATCCCAGCTCCAGAGCCAGAGATCCGATCAGAAACACAGACGACAGAAGAAACATTCTGGAGGACGGAAAGAAACACAGACAAGAAGGAGATTTTACTAATCCCAAGAAAGTTACTGAAGTGAAATAATAATAATAATGATAATAATGATAATAATAATAATGATAATAATAATAATAATAATGATAATAATAATAAATCTCTGTATAATAGTCAGAAACTTTGTAAATATTTACTGATCCTAAGTTGTATCATATCTTATACTCCAGTCACAACCAGAGCTGCATTTACTCTGCTGGTTGCTGCTGCTTGGAATCTGTTATCACTTTGATGACAGGCACAGCTCAGCTGTTCTCTCATGTAGTGCAGTATATCTACATCAGAATACTGTACAGTGTAAATACTACATCTCCCACAATGCACACATGCGCTGTACAGACAATGAATTAGCACAATGCAGCAGTTCTGCCGTCCTGTAGCCTGAGTGCTAACAAGAAAGCAATGACATTGTGAATGCAGCTCTGGATGTGGATAGAGTATAACGTATCTCAGAGTAGGTATAAGATAAGTAAAGTAAAGGATTTATAATGTTACGGTGCTCATTTACTATAGATAGCTGTGACCACACAGGCACGCTCTCATCGGCTGAGGAGATAATAGAATGTATTTACCTGTCGTAAAGTCACAGCCTCTCCCCAGCTTGAAATGGCTGATAACAGGGAACAATAGCCTGTATTCTATTTTCCTACAATCAGTCTCTGACCAGCCTTAAATGACTGATAATAAGTTGTGTCAACTTGTTCTACAGTCTTTCCCTAGCATGTAATGGCTCATAACAGGGGGAAAAACAATGTACTTAGCTACGAAAGAAATGGAAATATGGACCTCAGGGGAGGTTCTTAAAGTGTAATTAATATTCACACTGCATAAATAATGGAGCCCCCCCCCCCCCAATAGTCAATGACTAATTCCTGTCCTCACATATGGGACGGTACTTACATGTGAAGTGTCCTGCAGCCTCTTTGACTAAAGCAGCCTCAGTGCTGTGTATTTATACCTTATTACACTCCAGTGTCCCATCCAAGGCCGCACTGTCCCTGCCCACACCCTGAGGATATTCCAGTAGATTCACCACCTGAAGCAAGATATTCTTCCCATTAATAAAACCAGACAGACTCGTTAATCTGCTGCGAGGGTCATCTCATTGTATGGATGTCAGAGGAAGGTCTGGGGTCACATTAGATTGCCCGATAATGTCATAGGATGGTTTGGGGCCACATAGACATTAGATTGTTGTTGGATGTCACAGGACAGTCTGGGGCCCCATATACTTTAGATTGTTGGAGCATATCAGAGGATGGTCTGGGTCCACATAGACATTACATTGTTGGATGATGTCAGAGGACGGTCTGGGGCCACATAGACATTAGATTGTTGGATGATGTAATTGGACGGTCTGGGGGTCACATAGACATTAGAATGTTGGATGATGTCAGAGGACGGTCTGGGGCCACAGAGTCATTAGATTATTGGATGATGTCAGAGGACGGTCTGGGGCCACAAAGACATTACATTGTTGGAGGATGTCAGAGGACGGTCTGGGGCCACATAGACATTAGATTATTGAATGATGTCAGAGGACGGTCTGGATCCACATAGACATTACATTCTTGGATGATGTCAGAGGATGGTCTGGGGCCACATAGACATTAGATTATTGGATGATGTCAGAGGACGGTCTGGGTCCACATAGACATTACATTGTTGGATGATGTCAGAGGAGGGTCTGGGGTCACATAGACATTAGATTGTTGGATGATGTAATTGGACGGTCTGGGGGTCACATAGACATTAGAATGTTGGATGATGTCAGAGGACGGTCTGGGGCCACAGAGTCATTAGATTATTGGATGAGGTCAGAGGAAGGTCTGGGGCCACATAGACATTAGATTATTGGATGATGTCAGATGACGGTCTGGGTCCACATAGACATTACATTGTTGGATGATGTCAGAGGAGGGTCTGGGGTCACATAGACATTAGATTGTTGGATGATGTAATATTTACGGTCTGGGGTCACATAGACATTAGAATGTTGGATGATGTCAGAGGACGGCCTGGGGCCACAGAGTCATTAGATTATTGGATGAGGTCAGAGGAAGGTCTGGGGCCACATAGACATTAGATTGCTGGATGATGTCATAGGAAGGTCTGGGGCCACATAGACATTAGATTGTTAAATGATGTCAGAGGACGGTGTGGGGCCCCATAGACATTAGATTTTTGGATGATGTCAGAGGACGGTCTGGGGCCCCGTAGACATTAGATTGTTGGATTGTCAGAAGACTGTCTGGGGCCACATAGACATTAGATTGTTGGATGATGTAATTGGACGGTCTGGGGTCACATAGACATTAGGTTGTTGGATGATGTCAGGGGACGGTCTTGGGTCACATAGACATTAGATTGTTGGATGATGTAATTGGATGGTCTGAAGTCACATAGACATTACATTGTTGGAGGATGTCAGAGGACGGTCTGGGGCCACATAGACATCAGATTGTTGGAGGATGTCAGAGGACGGTCTGGGGCCACATAGACATTAGATTGTTGGAGGTCTCAGAGGACGGTCTGGGGTCACATAGACATTAGATTGTTGGATGATGTAATTGGACGGTCTGGGGTCACATAGACATTAGGTTGTTGGATGATGTCAGGGGACGGTCTTGGGTCACATAGACATTAGATTGTTGGATGATGTAATTGGATGGTCTGGGGTCACATAGACATTACATAGTTGGAGGATCTTAGAGGACGGTCTGGGGCCACAGAGTCATTAGATTATTGGATGAGGTCAGAGGAAGGTCTGGGGCCACATAGACATTAGATTATTGAATGATGTCAGAGGACGGTCTGGGTCCACATAGACATTACATTCTTGGATGATGTCAGATGATGGTCTGGGGCCACATAGACATTAGATTGTTGGATGATGTAATTGGACGGTCTGGGGGTCACATAGACATTAGAATGTTGGATGATGTCAGAGAACGGTCTGGGGCCACAGAGTCATTAGATTATTGGATGAGGTCAGAGGAAGGTCTGGGGCCACATAGACATTAGATTATTGGATGATGTCAGATGACGGTCCGGGTCCACATAGACATTACATTCTTGGATGATGTCAGAGGAGGGTCTGGGGTCACATAGACATTAGATTGTTGGATGATGTAATTGGACGGTCGGGGGTCACATAGACATTAGAATGTTGGATGATGTCAGAGGACGGTCTGGGGCCACAGAGTCATTAGATTATTGGATGAGGTCAGAGGAAGGTCTGGGGCCACATAGACATTAGATTGTTGGATGATGTAATTGGATGGTCTGAAGTCACATAGACATTACATTGTTGGAGGATGTCAGAGGACGGTCTGGGGCCACATAGACATTAGATTGTTGGATGATGTAATTGGACGGTCTGGGGTCACATAGACATTAGAATGTTGGATGATGTCATAGGAAGGTCTAGGGCCACATAGACATTAGATTGTTAAATGATGTCAGAGGACGGTCTGGGGCCCCATAGACATTAGATTTTTGGATGATGTCAGAGGACGGTCTGGGGCCCCGTAGACATTATATTGTTGGATTGTCAGAAGACGGTCTGGGGCCACATAGACATTAGATTGTTGGATGATGTAATTGGACGGTCTGGGGTCACATAGACATTAGGTTGTTGGATGATGTCAGGGGACGGTCTTGGGTCACATAGACATTAGATTGTTGGATGATGTAATTGAATGGTCTGGGGTCACATAGACATTACATTGTTGGAGGATGTCAGAGGACGGTTTGGGGCCACATAGACATCAGATTGTTGGAGGATGTCAAAGGACGGTCTGGGGCCACATAGACATTAGATTGCTGGAGGTCTCAGAGGACGGTCTGGGGTCACATAGACATTAGATTGTTGGATGATGTAATTGGACGGTCTGGGGTCACATAGACATTAGGTTGTTGGATGATGTCAGGGGACGGTCTTGGGTCACATAGACATTAGATTGTTGGATGATGTAATTGGATGGTCTGGGGTCACATAGACATTACATTGTAGGAGGATGTTAGAGGACGGTCTGGGGCCACATAGACATTAGATTGTTGGAGGTCTCAGAGGACGGTCTGGGGTCACATAGACATTAGATTGTTGGATGATGTAATTGAATGGTCTGGGGTCCCATAGACATTACATTGTTGGAGGATGTCAGAGGACGGTCTGGGGCCACCTAGACATTAGATTGTTGGATGATATAATTGGACGGTCCGGGATCACATAGACATTAGATTGTTGGTGGAAGTCAAAAGACGGTCTGGGCCACATAGATATTAGATTGTTGGATAATGTCAGAGGACGGTTTGGGGTCACATAGACATTAGATTGTTGAATGATGTCTGAGGACCGTCTGGAACTTCATAGACATTAAATTGTTGGAGGATGTCAGAGGACGGTCGGAGGCCACATAGACATTAGATTGTTGGATGATGTCAAAGGACGGTCGGAGGCCACATAGACATTAGATTGTTGGAGGATGTCAGAGGATGGTCGGAGGCCACATAGACATTATATTGTTGAAGGAGGTCAAAGGACAGTCTGGAGCCACATAGACATTAGATTGTTGGATGATATCAGAGGATGGTCTGGGGCCCCATAGACATTAGATTGTAGGAGGATGTCAAAGGACGGTCTGGGGCCACATAGACATTAGATTGTTGGAGGTCTCAGAGGACGGTCTGGGGTCACATAGACATTAGATTGTTGGATGATGTAATTGGACGGTCTGGGGTCACATAGACATTAGGTTGTTGGATGATGTCAGGGGACGGTCTTGGGTCACATAGACATTAGATTGTTGGATGATGTAATTGGATGGTCTGGGGTCACATAGACATTACATTGTAGGAGGATGTTAGAGGACGGTCTGGGGCCACATAGACATTAGATTGTTGGAGGTCTCAGAGGACGGTCTGGGGTCACATAGACATTAGATTGTTGGATGATGTAATTGAATGGTCTGGGGTCCCATAGACATTACATTGTTGGAGGATGTCAGAGGACGGTCTGGGGCCACCTAGACATTAGATTGTTGGATGATATAATTGGACGGTCCAGGATCACATAGACATTAGATTGTTGGTGGAAGTCAAAAGACGGTCTGGGCCACATAGATATTAGATTGTTGGATAATGTCAGAGGACGGTTTGGGGTCACATAGACATTAGATTGTTGAATGATGTCTGAGGACCGTCTGGAACTTCATAGACATTAAATTGTTGGAGGATGTCAGAGGACGGTCGGAGGCCACATAGACATTAGATTGTTGGATGATGTCAAAGGACGGTCGGAGGCCACATAGACATTAGATTGTTGGAGGATGTCAGAGGATGGTCGGAGGCCACATAGACATTATATTGTTGAAGGAGGTCAAAGGACAGTCTGGAGCCACATAGACATTAGATTGTTGGATGATATCAGAGGATGGTCTGGGGCCCCATAGACATTAGATTGTAGGAGGATGTCAGAGGACGGTCTGGGGCCACATAGACATTAGATTGTTGGAGGATGTCAGAGGACGGTCTTGGGTCACAAAGACATTAGATTATTGATGGAAGTCAAAAGACGATCTGGCCAACATAGATATTAGATTGTTGGATAATGTCAGAGGACGGTTTGGGGGTCACATAGGCATTAGATTGTTGGATGATGTCTGAGGACTGTCCGGAACTTCATAGATATTAGATTGTTGGATAATGTCAGAGGACGGTCTACAGCCACATAGACATTAGATTGTTGGATGATGTCACATGAAGTTCTGGGGTTATTTAGACATTAGATTGTTGGATGTCAGTGAACGGTCTGGGGCACTAAAGACATTAGATTGTTGGATTATGTCAGAGGACGGTCTGGAGCCACAAAGAAATTTGATTTTTGTAGGATGTCAGAGGACGGTCTGGGGTCAGATAGACATTAGATTGTAGGAGGATGTAAATGGACGTTCTAGGGCCCCATAGACATTAGATTGTTGGAGGATGTCAGAGGATGGTCTGGGGCCACAGAGTCATTAGATTTTTGGATGATGTCAGAGGACGGTCTAGGGCCCCACAGACATTAGAATGTTAGATGATGTAATTGGACGGTCTAGGGCCCCATAGACATTAGATTGTTGAAGGATGTCAGAGGACAGTCTGGGGCCACATAGACATTACATTGTTGGATGATGTCATAGGAAGGTCTGGGACCACATAGACATTAGATTGTTGGATGATGTCATAGGAAGATTTGGGGCCACATAGACATTAGATTGTTGTATTATATCATAGGAAGGTCTGGGGCCACATAGACATTAGATTGTTGGATGATGTCAGAGGACAGTCTGGGGCCACATAGACATTACATTGTTGGATGATGTCAGAGGACGGTCTGTGGTTATTTAGAGATTACATTGTTAGATGATGTCAGAGGACGGTCTGGGGCCCCATAGACATTAAATTGTTGGATGGTGTCAGAGGACGGTCTGGGGTTATTTAGAGATTACATTGTTAGTTGATGTCTAATGACGGTCTGGGGCCCCATAGACATTAGATTGTTGGAGGATGTCAGATGAAGTTCTGGGGTTATTTAGACATTAGATTGTTGGATGTCAGTGAACGGTCTGGGGCACCAAAGACATTAGATTGTTGGATTATGTCAGAGGACGGTCTGGAGCCACAAAGAAATTAGATTTTTGTAGGATGTCAGAGGACGGTCTGGGGTCAGATAGACATTAGATTGTAGGAGGATGTAATTGGACGCTCTAGGGCCCCACAGACATTAGAATGTTAGATGATGTAATTGGACGGTCTAGGGCCCCATAGACATTCGATTGTTGAAGGATGTCAGAGGACAGTCTGGGGCCCCATAGACATTACATTGTTGGATGATGTCAGAGGATGGTCTGGGGCCAGAGAGTCATTAGATTGTTGGATGATGTCAGAGGACGGTCTGGGGCCCCATAGACATTAGATTGTTGGATGATGTCATAGGAAGGTCTTGGGCCACATAGACATTAGATTGTTGGATGATGTCATAGGAAGATTTGGGGCCACATAGACATTACATTGTTGGATGATGTCAGAGGATGGTCTGTGGTTATTTAGAGATTACATTGTTAGATGATGTCAGAGGACGGTCTGGGGCCCCATAGACATTAGATTGTTGGATGGTGTCAGAGGACGGTCTGGGGTTATTTAGAGATTACATTGTTAGTTGATGTCAGATGACGGTCTGGGGTTATTTAGATTGTTGAAGGATGTCAGAGGACAGTCTGGGGCCACATAGACATTACATTGTTGGATGATGTCAGAGGACGGTCTGTGGTTATTTAGAGATTACATTGTTAGATGATGTCAGAGGACGGTCTGGGGCCCCATAGACATTATATTGTTGGATGGTGTCAGATGACGGTCTGAGGTTATTTAGACATTAGATTGTTGGTGAAAGTCAAAAGACAGTTTGGGGTCACATCCTGACTGAGATCTTTTTGTAATAAAGAAATTGTTTTGCCAGCTTCGGTGAGTGCCTCGATTTTTCCTCTACAATATATTCAGCCGATCGTGCTATACTTTCGATGAGCAACTCCGTGGCAATTTACCTGCAATTATCCAAATAGAAAGAAAGCCATACTTCTATACTCCCATCCCGATTGAGCGGTTTTGGCAGTGCCAGCCTCCTTCCTTCTTCCCATTTATTACCACATAGACATTACATTGTCTGATGACATCAGAGAATGGTCTGGCGACACAGAGGCATTGGATTGTTGGATGATGTCAGAAGACGTTCTGTGGCCACATAAATATTAAAATGTTGGAGGATGTCAGAGAACGGTCTGGGGCCACATAGATATTAGATTGTTGGATGATGTCTGAGGACGGCCTATGGCCCTATAGACATTATCTTGTTGGAGGAAGTCAGAGGACGGTCTGGGGCCCCATAAACGTTAGATTGTAGGATGATGTCAGAGGACTTTCTGGGGCCCCATAAACAATATCTTGTTGGAGGATGTCAGTAGACGTTCTGGGGCCACATAGACATTAGATTGTTGGATGATGTCATAGGAAGGTCTGGGGCCACATAGACATTAGATTGGTGGATGATGTCAGAGGACGGTCTGGGGCCACATAGACATCAGATTGTTGGAGGATGTAAGAGGACGGTCTGGGGCTACATAGACATTGAATTGTTAGATGAGGTCAGGGGACGGTCTGGGGTCACATAGACTTTAGATTTTTGGAGGATGTCAGAGGACGGTCTGGGGACACATAGACATTAGATTGTTGGATTATGTCAGAGGACGGTCTGGGGCCCCATAGACATTAGATTTTTGGAGGATGTCAGAGGACGGTCTGGGGCCACATAGACATTAGATTGTTGGATTATGTCAGTAGACGTTCTGGGGCCACATAGACATTAGATTGTTGGATGATGTCATAGGAAGGTCTGGGGCCACATAGACATTAGATTGGTGGATGATGTCAGAGGACGGTCTGGGGCCACATAGACATCAGATTGTTGGAGGATGTAAGAGGACGGTCTGGGGCTACATAGACATTGAATTGTTAGATGAGGTCAGGGGACGGTCTGGGGTCACATAGACTTTAGATTTTTGGAGGATGTCAGAGGACGGTCTGGGGCCACATAGACATTAGATTGTTGGATTATGTCAGAGGACGGACTAGGGCCCCATAGACATTATATTGTTGGAGGAAGTCAGAATACGGTCTTGGTTCACTTATACATTAGTGTTGGAAGATGTCAGATGACGGTCTGGGGCCACATAGAAAGTAGATTGTTGGATTACGTCAAAGGACAGTCTTGGGCCACATAGATGTGTTTGTTGGCTAATGTCACAGGACGGTCTGGGGGGGGGCACATAGACATTTGATTGTTGGATGATATCAGAGGATGGTCTGGGGCCCCATAGACTTTAGATTGTTGTATGATGTCAGAGGACGGTCTGGGGCCCCATAGACATTAGATTGTTGGATGATGTCAGAGGACGGTCTGGCGCCCCATAGACATTAGATTGTTGGACGATGTGAGAGAAAGGTCTGGGGCCACACAGACATTAGATTTTTGGATGATGTCAGAGGACGGTCTGGGGCCACATAGACATTAGATTGTTGGATGATGTCAGAGGAAGGTCTGGGGCCACATAGAGATTAGAATGTTGGGTGATGTCAGATGACGGTCTGGGGCCACATAGACATTAGATTGTTGGATGATATCAGAGGATGGTCTGGGGCCCCATAGACATTAGATTGTTGTATGATGTCAGAGGACGGTCTGGGGCCCCATAGACATTAGATTGTTGGATGATGTCAGAGGACGGTCTGGGGCCCCATAGACATTAGATTGTTGGACGATGTGAGAGAAAGGTCTGGGGCCACACAGACATTAGATTTTTGGATGATGTCAGATAACGGTCTGGGGCCACATAGACATTAGATTGTTGGATGATGTCAGAGGAAGGTCTGGGGCCACATAGAGATTAGAATGTTGGATGATGTCAGATGACGGTCTGGGGCCACATAGACATTAGATTGTTGGAGGATGTCAGATGAAGGTCTGGGGCCAAATAGAAAGTAGATTGTTGTATGATGTCAGAGGACGGTCTGGGGCCCCATAGACATTAGATTGTTGGATGATGTCAGAGGACGGTCTGGCGCCCCATAGACATTAGATTGTTGGACGATGTGAGAGAAAGGTCTGGGGCCACACAGACATTAGATTTTTGGATGATGTCAGAGGACGGTCTGGGGCCACATAGACATTAGATTGTTGGATGATGTCAGAGGAAGGTCTGGGGCCACATAGAGATTAGAATGTTGGATGATGTCAGATGACGGTCTGGGGCCACATAGACATTAGATTGTTGGATGATATCAGAGGATGGTCTGGGGCCCCATAGACATTAGATTGTTGTATGATGTCAGAGGACGGTCTGGGGCCCCATAGACATTAGATTGTTGGATGATGTCAGAGGACGGTCTGGGGCCCCATAGACATTAGATTGTTGGACGATGTGAGAGAAAGGTCTGGGGCCACACAGACATTAGATTTTTGGATGATGTCAGATAACGGTCTGGGGCCACATAGACATTAGATTGTTGGATGATGTCAGAGGAAGGTCTGGGGCCACATAGAGATTAGAATGTTGGATGATGTCAGATGACGGTCTGGGGCCACATAGACATTAGATTGTTGGAGGATGTCAGATGAAGGTCTGGGGCCAAATAGAAAGTAGATTGTTGAATGATGTTAGAGGACGGTCTGGGGCCCCATAGACTTTAGATTGTTGTATGATGTCAGAGGACGGTCTGGGGCCCCATAGACATTAGATTGTTGGATGATGTCAGAGAACGGTCTGGCGCCCCATAGACATTAGATTGTTGGACGATGTGAGAGAAAGGTCTGGGGCCACACAGACATTAGATTTTTGGAAGATGTCAGATGACGGTCTGGGGCCACATAGAAAGTAGATTGTTGGATTACGTCAAAGGACAGTCTTGGGCCACATAGATGTGTTTGTTGGCTAATGTCACAGGACGGTCTGGGGGGGGGGCACATAGACATTTGATTGTTGGATGATATCAGAGGATGGTCTGGGGCCCCATAGACTTTAGATTGTTGTATGATGTCAGAGGACGGTCTGGGGCCCCATAGACATTAGATTGTTGGATGATGTCAGAGGACGGTCTGGCGCCCCATAGACATTAGATTGTTGGACGATGTGAGAGAAAGGTCTGGGGCCACACAGACATTAGATTTTTGGATGATGTCAGAGGACGGTCTGGGGCCACATAGACATTAGATTGTTGGATGATGTCAGAGGAAGGTCTGGGGCCACATAGAGATTAGAATGTTGGATGATGTCAGATGACGGTCTGGGGCCACATAGACAATAGATTGTTGGATGATATCAGAGGATGGTCTGGGGCCCCATAGACATTAGATTGTTGTATGATGTCAGAGGACGGTCTGGGGCCCCATAGACATTAGATTGTTGGATGATGTCAGAGGACGGTCTGGGGCCCCATAGACATTAGATTGTTGGACGATGTGAGAGAAAGGTCTGGGGCCACACAGACATTAGATTTTTGGATGATGTCAGATAACGGTCTGGGGCCACATAGACATTAGATTGTTGGATGATGTCAGAGGAAGGTCTGGGGCCACATAGAGATTAGAATGTTGGATGATGTCAGATGACGGTCTGGGGCCACATAGACATTAGATTGTTGGAGGATGTCAGATGAAGGTCTGGGGCCAAATAGAAAGTAGATTGTTGTATGATGTCAGAGGACGGTCTGGGGCCCCATAGACATTAGATTGTTGGATGATGTCAGAGGACGGTCTGGCGCCCCATAGACATTAGATTGTTGGACGATGTGAGAGAAAGGTCTGGGGCCACACAGACATTAGATTTTTGGATGATGTCAGAGGACGGTCTGGGGCCACATAGACATTAGATTGTTGGATGATGTCAGAGGAAGGTCTGGGGCCACATAGAGATTAGAATGTTGGATGATGTCAGATGACGGTCTGGGGCCACATAGACATTAGATTGTTGGATGATATCAGAGGATGGTCTGGGGCCCCATAGACATTAGATTGTTGGATGATGTCAGAGGACGGTCTGGGGCCCCATAGACATTAGATTGTTGGACGATGTGAGAGAAAGGTCTGGGGCCACACAGACATTAGATTTTTGGATGATGTCAGATAACGGTCTGGGGCCACATAGACATTAGATTGTTGGATGATGTCAGAGGAAGGTCTGGGGCCACATAGAGATTAGAATGTTGGATGATGTCAGATGACGGTCTGGGGCCACATAGACATTAGATTGTTGGAGGATGTCAGATGAAGGTCTGGGGCCAAATAGAAAGTAGATTGTTGAATGATGTTAGAGGACGGTCTGGGGCCCCATAGACTTTAGATTGTTGTATGATGTCAGAGGACGGTCTGGGGCCCCATAGACATTAGATTGTTGGATGATGTCAGAGGACGGTCTGGCGCCCCATAGACATTAGGATTGTTGGACGATGTGAGAGAAAGGTCTGGGGCCACACAGACATTAGATTTTTGGATGATGTCAGAGGATGGTCTGGGGCCACATAGACATTAGATTGTTGGATGATGTCAGAGGAAGGTCTGGGGCCACATAGAGATTAGAATGTTGGATGATGTCAGATGACGGTCTGGGGCCACATAGACATTAGATTGTTGGATGATATCAGAGGATGGTCTGGGGCCCCATAGACATTAGATTGTTGTATGATGTCAGAGGACGGTCTGGGGCCCCATAGACATTAGATTGTTGGATGATTAGTATAGAGAAGGGAGAAAGCCTCCAGCTCACCGGTTTCTGCGTCTGCTGCGATGTCGCTCGGATCCCCGCGACGGCCCGCGGTATGTAGCACGAAAAGAAGAGAAGAATGATCCAGCGCCAGTGATGGTATTAAAAGGGAAAGGCAATTCCCATGTTTATTGTGGAAAAATAGTAAAATCTTGAATGCAAGACGCGGTCTCGGAGCAAGAGTAAGCAGGTAGTATACCAAAGCCAATTGTTGGATGATGTCAGAGGACGGTCTGGGGCCCCATAGACATTAGATTGTTGGACGATGTGAGAGAAAGGTCTGGGGCCACACAGACATTAAATTTTTGGATGATGTCAGATAACGGTCTGGGGCCACATAGACATTAGATTGTTGGATGATGTCAGAGGAAGGTCTGGGGCCACATAGAGATTAGAATGTTGGATGATGTCAGATGACGGTCTGGGGCCCCATAGACATTAGATTGCTGGAGGATGTCAGATGAAGGTCTGGGGCCAAATAGAAAGTAGATTGTTGAATGATGTTAGAGGATGGTCTGGGGCCACATAGAGAGTAGATTGTTGGATGATGTCAGATGACGGTCTGGGGCCACATAGGCATTAGATTGTTGGATGATGTCAGACTATGGTTTGGGGCCTCATAGACATTAGATTGTTGGATGATGTCAGAGGACGGTCTGGGGCCCCATAGACATTATATTGTTGGATGATGTCAGAGGAAGGTCTGGGGCCACATAGACCTTATATTGTTGGATGATGTCAGAGGACGGTCTGGGGCCACACAGACATTAGATTGTTGGATGATGTCAGAGGACGGTCTCGGGCCACATAGACATTAGATTGTTGGATGATGTCATAGGAAGGTCTGGGGCCACATAGACCTTATATTGTTGGATGATGTCAGAGGACGGTCTGGGGCCACACAGACATTAGATTGTTGGATGATGTCAGAGGACGGTCTCGGGCCACATAGACATTAGATTGTTGGATGATGTCATAGGAAGGTCTGGGGCCACATAGACATTAGATTGTTGGATGATGTCATAGGAAGGTCTGGGGCCACATAGACATTAGATTGTTGGATGATGTCATAGGAAGGTCTGGGGCCACATAGACATTAGATTGTTGGATGATGTCAGAGGATGGTCTGGGACCACATAGACATTAGATTGTTGAAGGATCACAGTGTCGTTGATGGTAAGTAACTCTTTATAGCTCCTCTTGCCCGGTGCTGTTGTTCGGTGTTGACACACTTGGGTTCACTTATGCGATGTAGGAATCAGTTTTCTGTCAGATGGGTGCAGCAGAGATATATTGTGTCCCCCCAACCCACATTACTGGACAATGGCCTTTTGGTCTCACGTGAAGAAATGTAGCAGCCAACATTCGTTAATACAGGATATAAAGCTAATAAAGCAACAAACACTATGATGCAGCAGGACTCTGCGGGCGCTAAGACTTATGCAAACATGAATTATTTGAATTATTTTACATTACTTGACTGCTATATTTATTGTGCTTTATAGATGAGGCATCACTGTTATTAAGGGGGGGGGGGGATGCCCTGAATTCGTTTTACTCATTTACCCTCATAGGCCACAGGTATTTAGGTTTCATTAGAGAGCTGCAGCCCGCACCGCATGATGCAACATAGAATGAGGTTTAGGTGAGTATTAGATTCCATTTTTTAGGGGTACGCTGTCTGTGGTGTAATTACTGTCTGCTTGGCACAGTTGTATTTTGGGGCACCATGTGGCGCTCTATTACTGTCTGGAGCAATATCGGTTTACTGTTGTGGTCTTCTTATTTTCAGGAATACTATCGGTGTGGCACTATTATTTTGGTGGGGTCTCTGTGTGGTGTTATTATTTCTGCAGCATTGTATGGGGGTGCACTGGGCAGCGCAGCAGGCACACATTGGGGGCAGCAGACATATTTATAGTTTGTGTAGAGGGTGGATGAACTGGAAAAGCGCGGAGTGAGGGATGACAAGGGGTTGTATAACTGCACAGGCGAGATGTGGCCGGTAAGAGTCGTAATGCCGGTCTGACCGCATCTGATCAGCACTGGATTTACAGGTCGCCGGGGTGGAACTGGTTTTAATTGCGCCATCAATTTCTCTCTGACTTATGTAATAAGTCGCCCTAGGCACCCGCCTATAGGTGCATTATGGAAAATATAGCTCAAGGGTCTATTCTGCCTGGTGTGTGGATGTGTTTTCATGGGACAGTATTACACTATTGTGAGTTCTTATACAATCATTACTATGGATTGGGGGAATAAAGGTGCGGCGGAGAAGTCATCACTGATTGTATACAGGGTAATCGGGGCCTTCTTTCTAATATACACCAATACAGACAATACAGGTCATTTATCAGTGCACGTATTACATTCCCTTTAGTAACTTCATTTAAAAAAAAAAAACTCTATTTGCCAAATTTTGTTAAAACAAACAAATACTTTTTTAAAAAACCTTTTTGTTTTTATTGGGTTCAAATAGTAATGCAAACAGTCAGCGATAAGATAGTTGCGGCATTACATTGACCCATTACTGGGTAATGACATAAAACAAAAGTAAAAGTAAAACCTATAAATGAACAAACTATAGCGAGAAAAATGTCGAATGTATCCAAGAAGTCTGGTGTATATACATAAGCCATTATATAAGACCAATGTCGGGGCGAGTAGCAATACCCCCGAAATGTACAATAATATTCATAGTATTTATACCAACAACTGGAAGGAGACTTTATTATATTTAGAGTGTTGCCAAATATCCCAATTTTGAAGGAACCGTAGAAACCTGTCAAGACTAAGGGCCAGTTCACACAGAGGTTTTTTGACAAATTTTTTCACGCGGAAATCTCGTTGGAAAATGCGACAAAAAACTGCCTAAAATGCCTCCTATTGATTTCAATGGGAGGCGGAGGCGTTTTTTCCCGCGAGTGGAAAAACCGGCTCGCGGGAAAAAGAAGGGACATGCCCTATCTTCGGGCGTTTACGCCTCTGACCTCCCATTGACATCAATGGGAGGCAGAGAAAGCATATTTTGCTGCATTTTTTGCCCGTGGCGCTCAATGGCCCCGGACGAAAAACGCAGAGAAAATCGGCGTCCAGGCAGAGGGAAATCTGCCTCAAAACTCCAAACGGAATTTTGAGGCAGATTTTCTGCCTGCAAAAAACTCTGTGTGAACCCGGCCTTAGAGCAATTCTTTTTTCGGACGTACAATTGTCTTTTACCAAACTGATGATTTCGGCTAACGGAGGAATGTCTGAGTTTTTCCAATATTTTGCGATTTTTAGTCTAGCTGCTACTAATACATGGAAGAGGACTGTCCTAAAGTTATTAGAAAATAAGTCAATATCAATAGACAGTAAGCGTTGTAACGGGGATCAGGTAATATTAATTTCACAGATAACTGATAATAATTGTCTGTCACAATCTGTGGGTATGTGGACCCACTGGGCCGTACCGCCGTAGCGGGATAGCAGCTGGCCAACAGAGTGCCAAGTCAATATATAAATAGTTCAAGCACAATGGTACCTGTAGTTGTTCCGATAGTAGCAACGGCTCGGCACAGATGGGACCTTGGCAGCAGACACCAGATGTGGTGTAACACAGCTGGCGGAACCGGCGGCACAACACGACTCCAACAGGTTTAAGGCACAGGAATAAATAGCACGGGATACAGGGTACAGGTAGCAGGGCACGGGAACAACGGGAACAGGATAACACTACGGGACCATTTGCAAGACTAACATAGGAAAACACAACAACGCTCAGGCAATGCGCAAAGGGGCAGGGCCCTTCCTACAGTCCAGGGTGATCATGGGCTAATTAATGATAATTCCCATGTGCGGATGTGAGTGCTGGCGTCTCCTGGGGAGAAGATGCAAACCAGCGCTCACAGATCCATGGCTGCGGCCGCCGGGGGGGGGGGGGTGAGTAACCCCGACGGTCCGCGGCCATGGACGCTGCAGTGTCCAACAGCTTTCCACAGTTCATTCGCAATATTACATTCCCACCATATTTGTTTCATATCCGCTCCAGCTCTCTGACACCTCCAACATTTACCCTCCATTCCCTGGTTTAGTTTTGATAATTTTTGGGGGTTGTAGTACCATCTGTAGAGGATTTTTCTGGAGTTCTCCATATGATTAGATAATTCGGACAGTAAACTGAATACTTTATTCCACTTCTCAGTGTTAAAATCTGTTTCCCATTTATGTATAAACGGGAGGGGGTCAGTAATTGTTGCTTCTACCATTGCATGGTAAGATATTGTAATTACTTTCTTTTGAATAGAAACATTTAATTTGAGAGTAGTTAATAATGGTGGTGGATCACAATGAGGGATCTTATGAGTGGTAATAAAGTCATTGTAAATATTTGTGAAGATCACATTTCGGTATATTAAATCTATCCATCAATTGAGCGAAGGTCAACAGACCTGTGGAATCAGTGACCTCTCCAAAATGTGTAATGCCACGTGCTAACCGGTTCTCATAAGAGATTTCACAGTCGTATGACGTTATTTGTAGGGGGATGCGAGAGCGGAAGTTTGACAAGACCTTTTTTAGTATACATGGAATTCCAAACATTCAGAGCCGCTTTCAATGTGGGTGAAATATTGGGTGTGGGTAATTTGAGTAAGTTCGTAGCTTGGGAAATATTATGGATATGCTTTTCAATGGTCACCCAGTGTTTTGTGGGGTCATCTAACCACAATAGTCTTATTTGCTCAAAAATGCTCGCATTATAGAATTGAATTACTGAAGGGCAGGTCAAGCCCCCCTTTTGTATTGGCTGGACCATTGTGTTTGCTTGAATTCTATGTTGTGCATTTTTCCATATAAACCTTAGAATTATCTGCTGTAACTGTTTAACCCACTGGCGTAGCTATAGGGGTCGCAGCGGTCGCAATTGCGACCGGGCCCCGAAGCCAGGGGGGCCCACAGCCCCCCCGCACCACATCAATAAAAAGTTACTATAGTAACTCGGGCCGCGGGCCCCTGTTACTATAGTAACAGACTGTACTTACCTTCCTGGTTCCGGATCGCAGCTGAGGTCCTGACGTCACAGCGCTATGCGCCGCGCACAACATCGAGAGGACAGAACTACCGCCGCAGCTGAAGAGGTAGGTAACATTAGCCCTGACTGGCGGGGTCCGACTCCCGGGACCCGCCAATCAGCTGTTTTGAAGGGGCCGCAGCACTCGTACGAGAGCTGCTCCCCTTCATTCCTGTCACTTCATTCCGGTCACACTGTGAATCCGTGTCGGCGATTCACAGTGTGAGCGAGTAGTGAAATGAAGGGGAAGCAGCTCTCGTACGAGTGCTGCGGCCCCTTCAAAACAGCTGATTTGCGGGTCCCGAGAGACACATCAGCTATTGATGGCCTATCCTGAGGATAGGCCATCAATGTTTAGGGACTGCACAACCCCTAAGCCTACGATGTAGCAGGCTTAGGGGGCCCATGAGACAGGATCACAGATTGTGTGATCCTGTCTGCTGGGCCCTGTATCTAAGCCAATCACATGGTAGGATTAGATACATGGCCCATGTGTGATCCTGTCTGCTGGGCCCTGTATCTAAGCCAATCACATGGTAGGTTTAGATACATGGACCATGTGTGATCCTTCTGATGGGCCCTGTATCTAAGCCAATCACATGGTAAGTTTAGATACATGGCCCATGCGTGATCCTGTCTGATGGGCCCTGTATATAAGCCAATCACATGGTAGGCTTAGATACATGGCCCATGTGTGATCCTGTCTGATGGGCCCTGTATATAAGCCTACCACACTGTAGGTTTAGATACAGGGCCCCAGCACACAGTAATCTTATACTGTATAAGATTACAGTCTGCTGGACCCTGTATCTAAGCCTACCTTGTGGTAGGCTTAGATACAGGGTCCCACAGACAGTATCACACATGGGCCCTGTATCTAAGCCTAACACATGTGTTACTAATCATTTTTTGTGTGTTTTCTTACAGGTTCGGTCGTTGGACTACGTCGGATTCCAGGACTACTTCGATGAAGGCTTTTTTTTTATTAATAAAATGGTTAATGAGGGCTGTGTGGGTTTTTTTTTATTTCAATAAAATATTTTTTCTATGTCTTTGTTTTTTTTTAAACTATATTACTACCGCCTTAGTAATGGCCGCCGGCTGATTGACAGCATCCATTGCTAAGGCGGGGCTTAGTGTTAGCCGGTGCAGAGGCTACACTAACCCCCTTTATTACCCCGGTACACACCGCCACCACTGGTGCTGGGAAGAGCCGGGTACGATCCAGTACCTGACCATCTGTAGTGATGGTCGGCCACTGGGGTGGCCGCAGGCTGGTATTATCAGGAGGGGAAAGGCCAAAAACAGTGGCCCTTCCTACCCTGGTAATGCTAGGCTGCTGCTGCTGCTTTATTGTATCTGGCTGGTTATGAAAAATGGGGGGGACCCCACGTCATTTAAAAAAAAAAAAAAAAAATAATTGGAAAGAACGATGTCGGGTCCCCCCCCCAATTTTCATAACCAGTCAGATACAACACAGCAGCAGCAGGCAGCATTACCAGGGTGGTAGGTGCCACTGTTTTTGGCCTTCACCAGCCTAATACTACCAGCCTGCGGCCACCCCGGTGCCTGCCCGTCACTACAGATGGTCGGGTACTGGTTTGTACCCGGCTCTTCCCAGCATCCCTGGTATAGACAATTGCAGGAGAAAAATTGTGGATCATTCCAGGGGCGCTGCTGTGTGGTGGGAATAATGGGAGCGAAATCCAGAGGTAATGATAAGTTCAGTTTAATTGAATGAGTGGCTACGCGTTTCAACGACGAACAGTCGTCTTCCTCAGGCCATGTATGCATTACTAACAACATAGTTTATATAGCATCTAGGTTCAATTTACCATGAGTGAAAAAAACCGCCAAATCTGAAAAGGTCAAGGTGCGATCGTGACGTCACACCCGGTTTTTTTCCCATTCATAGCGCGAAGCAATGAGTACATTTTAAAATTAGTATGCAATCTAAAAGGTTAAATATAAAAGAGCAGTTACACAAACAAAGGGGCAACAGTGAAAAAACAGCGATAATAAATACATAAATACATTGTTAAGTAAAATATTCACAGACGTCTCAGTGTCATTAATATACGGATATAAAAACATACATTAATCAGTTAGCATAATATGGTAAGACCAATGGGATAGGTATATGAAGTAGTAAGAATTGATTTGACATAGGGCTACAGTAGAAATCAGTGTATTGTTAGATTACAGAGCGAGAAGCCGGGACGCGGTTTCGTTGTCTAGGCAACCGAGCACAGAGTGAAGCGACGGAACCAATGGAGTGATCCGCGCTTGCTATAGGTAAGATATTAAAGGCTTAAAAAAGGGGTTAAAATATACATTTTAAGATTGGAGGAACGTGCATAAATACTGTATTAGTCTTAATCAATCTTTTGAAGCTACAAGGATAACTACAAATAAGGAAATTGGAACTTACAGGAATCTTAAAAATGAGCAGTTCTATTTTAAGTAGTTCTATTTTAAATAGAAATACGCGGTGTATTTTTAGCTCTAGTATGTAGTTCTATAGAAGGAATATTAGGTTTTGAGTTTTTTGAGTTTTAAAATAATGATAGTCTTGAAAACAGTTAAAATATTTAGTATTTGCAATAAAGGAAGAAAGCCACTCCATGAATGAACTTTGTGGATCCACAAAGTTCATTCATGGAGTGGCTTTCTTCCTTTATTGCAAATACTAAATATGAAATAATGCTCAATTAACCTTCTTAAACATGAAGAATAATAATAATTTTTCCAATCATCCACTCACCTGCAGCATGCTTTGCCCGTCTCGTTCCCGTCCGTTTTGGGATCCTCTGGTCCCGTTGCCCGACAGTAGCAACCTAGCAATATAATTGCAAATTTTAACTGTTTTCAAGACTATCATTATTTTAAAACTCAAAAAACTCAAAACCTAATATTCCTTCTATAGAACTACATACTAGAGCTAAAAATACACCGCGTATTTCTATTTAAAATAGAACTACTTAAAATAGAACTGCTCATTTTTAAGATTCCTGTAAGTTCCAATTTCCTTATTTGTAGTTATCCTTGTAGCTTCAAAAGATTGATTAAGACTAATACAGTATTTATGCACGTTCCTCCAATCTTAAAATGTATATTTTAACCCCTTTTTTAAGCCTTTAATATCTTACCTATAGCAAGCGCGGATCACTCCATTGGTTCCGTCGCTTCACTCTGTGCTCGGTTGCCTAGACAACGAAACCGCGTCCCGGCTTCTCGCTCTGTAATCTAACAATACACTGATTTCTACTGTAGCCCTATGTCAAATCAATTCTTACTACTTCATATACCTATCCCATTGGTCTTACCATATTATGCTAACTGACTAATGTATGTTTTTATATCCGTATATTAATGACACTGAGACGTCTGTGAATATTTTACTTAACAATGTATTTATGTATTTATTATCGCTGTTTTTTCACTGTTGCCCCTTTGTTTGTGTAACTGCTCTTTTATATTTAACCTTTTAGATTGCATACTAATTTTAAAATGTACTCATTGCTTCGCGCTATGAATGGGAAAAAAACCGGGTGTGACGTCACGATCGCACCTTGACCTTTTCAGATTTGGCGGTTTTTTTCACTCATGGTAAATTGAACCTAGATGCTATATAAACTATGTTGTTAGTAATGCATACATGGCCTGAGGAAGACGACTGTTCGTCGTTGAAACGCGTAGCCACTCATTCAATTAAACTGAACTTATCATTACCTCTGGATTTCGCTCCCATTATTCCCACCACACAGCAGCGCCCCTGGAATGATCCACAATTTTTCTCCTGCAATTGTCTATACTCAAGCGGTCCCTTCTGGTTACCGACTCGGATCTGGCAGCAGCACTGTGGCTTACATTTACATGCCTTAAAAACTCCGTTTCCAGGTGAGCACATTTCTTGCTGTACTGTCTCACCTGCACCATTTGATCTGCACAAGGTGGCGCCGTGTCTTTTTTCTTTTCATCAGCATCCCTGGTGGTGGTGGGTACCGGGGTAATAATGGGGGTTAGTGTAGCCTCTGCACCGGCTAACATTAAGCCCCGCCTTAGCAATGGAGGCTGTCACTCAGCCGGCGGCCATTACTAAGGCGGTGATAATAAAGTTTAAAAAGATACAAGCACATAGAAAAAATATTTTATTGAAATAAAAAAACACAACCCTCATTAACCATTTTATTGAGAATAAAAAAAACGCCGTCATTGAAGTCCTCGTATCCGAAGTCCAACAACCGAACCTGTAAAAAAACACAAACACACAAAAATATGGGCCCTATATCTAATCCTATCATGTGTGATACTGTCTGCTGAGCCGCTGTATCTAATCCTATCATGTGTGATACTGTCTGCTGAGCTGTGTATCTAATCCTATCATGTGTGATACTGTCTGCTGAGCCACTGTATCTAATCCTATCATGTGTGATACTGTCTGCTGAGCTGTGTATCTAATCCTATCATGTGTGATACTGTCTGCTGAGCCACTGTATCTAATCCTATCAGGTGTGATACTGTCTGCTGAGCTGTGTATCTAATCCTATCATGTGTGATACTGTCTGCTGAGCTGTGTATCTAATGCTATCATGTGTGATACTGTCTGCTGAGCTGTGTATCTAATCCTATCATGTGTGATACTGTCTGCTGAGCTTTGTATCTAATCCTATCATGTGTGATACTGTCTGCTGAGCCACTGTATCTAATCCTATCAGGTGTGATACTGTCTGCTGAGCTGTGTATCTAATCCTATCATGTGTGATACTGTCTGCTGAGCCACTGTATCTAATCCTATCATGTGTGATACTGTCTGCTGAGCCACTGTATCTAATCCTATCATGTGTGATACTGTCTGCTGATCTGTGTATCTAATCCTATCATGTGTGATACTGTCTGCTGAGCCACTGTATCTAATCCTATCATGTGTGTAGGGGCGTAGCTAGGGGGGGGGGGGCAAGCGGGGCATATGCCCTGGGCGCAGTTCAGAGGGGGGCGCCAGTGCCCCCTCCTCCTGCACTATAATTGTATATAGCCCCCTGTATATAGCCCAGCAGATATAGCCCCCCTGTAGATATAGTCCCCCTGTATATATAGTCCCCCTGTATATATAGTCCCCCTGTATATATAGTCCCCCTGTATATAGCCCAGCAGATATAGTCCCCCTGTATATAGCCCAGCCCTGTAGATATAGTCGCCCTGTTGATATAGCCCAGCCCTGTAGATATAGCCCCCTGTAGATATATTCCCCCTGTATATAGCCCCCCTATGTATAGCCCACCCCTGTAGATATAGCCCCCCTGTGTATAGCCCACCCCTGTAGATATAGCCCCCCTGTGTATAGCCCAGCCCTGTAGATATAGTCACCCTGTAGATATAGTCCCCCTGTAGATATAGTCCCCCTGTAGATATAGCCCACCCCTGTATATAGTCCCCCTGTAGATATAGCCCACCCCTGTATATAGTATCCCACAAATAGCTCCCCCTATAGTGCTCCACAGAAAGCCCACCCCTGTATATAGCCCCCTTGTACATATAGTCCACCCCTGTATATAGTGCTCCACAGATAGCCCACCCTTGTATATAGTATATACAGGGGTGGGCTATCTGTGGAGCACTATATACAGGGGTGGACTATCTAGTGGAGCACTATATACAGGGGTGGACTATATGTACAAGGGGGGGCTATATACAGGCGTGAGCTATCTGTGAAACACTATATGTGGAGCACTATATACAGGGGTGGGCTATATCTACAGGGGGGCTACATACATGGTTGGGCTATCTGTAGAGCTCTATATACAGGGGTGGACTATCTGTAGGACACTATAGGGGGAGTTATTTGTGGGACACTATATACAGGGATGGTCAATATGGGGGCTCTATGGCAGGCACTATCTACAGGGGGCTCTATGGCAGGCACTATCTACAGGGGGCACAGTGTGTGTGTGTATGTGTGTGTGTGTGACACGGTGTATGGTGCTATTATAATTAGAGGTGCAGTGTATGGCGCTATTATATTTAGGGGCGTAGTGTGTGGTATAATGATAACTTTATATTTATTTATAGGTGCAGAAATGTTGGTAAAGTGAGAAGCTGAAGACATGTGAGCGGCAAACTGCAGAAATGGACCGGGAGAAGTCATCATAGAGGTCTGGACCAAATGGAGAAAAATAACTAGAATCTGAGACGTCACCGGTGAGTCACTTAATGTAAATGTTCATTCTGCCTCTAATCAGCGCTGTAGTCACTGTATGATCTGCAGAGAGATGATGGGGGGTGTGATTATGATAGGATTTTTTTTTTGTGAAACGGCATCTCCCAGCATATCCTTATCATTGTTCGGGCCATGCTGGGAGCTGTAGTTTTACGCCGTACACACCTATACGGCAGGGGTTGCACTAAATTGAGCTGTATTTGTTCTGGGGCTGTATATATGTACTGAGCTTGGTTCTGGTGTTGTGTATAGAACCATATTGCTTGTGAAATGTACAAATAATTTTATGCTCGCGTTACATAAAGAGAAATGACACGTCGATTGGTAGAGAAAACAAACACGGCGAGGGGGAAGGAGATGTCGGGAAAGAGGTTGGGGGGGGGGGGCGCCAAACTGAATCTTTGCCCCGGGTGCTGGAGAACCTAGCTACGCCTCTGATGTGTGATACTGTCTGCTGGGCCCTATATCTAATCCTATCATGTGTGATACTGTTTGCTCAGCCACTGTATCTAATCCGATCATGTGTGATACTGTCTGCTCAGCCACTGTATCTAATCCTATCATGTGTGATACTGTCTGCTGAGCCAGCGTATCTAATCCTATCATGTGTGATACTGTCTGCTGAGCCACTGTATCTAATCCTATCCATAGTTGATAGGGGCGTAGTGCTATAGATATGCTATGCTGTCTCCTATACACACTTTTTTTTGGGGCGGACACATATGTATTGGGGCTATTTCCGCTGACATTTTAAGCCCTGAGGGTATGTTCACACGGCAGCATCCGTTACGGCTGAAATTACGGTGCTGTTTTCTGGAGAAAACAGCACCGTAATTTCAGCCGTAATGGCATGTGCAGGCGTCTTTCGCTGCGTCCATTACGGAAGTAATTGGAGCTGTTTTTCTATGGAGTCCATGGAAAACGGCTCAATTTACGTCTGAAGAAGTGACAGGCACTTCGTTGATGCGGGCGTCTTTTTTACGCGCCGCCTTTTGACAGCGGCGCGTAAAAAAAAATGACCGTCGGCACAGAACATCGTAAGACCCATTCAAATGAATGGGCAGATGTTTGCCAACGCTTTTAAGCCACATTTTCGGACGTAATTCAATGCTAAAACGCCCGAATTACGTCCGTAAATAGGGTGTGTGAACCCAGCCATAGTGATGCCCCCGGCTGCTAGTGCTGCATTGTTGGGTCACTTAGGAGACCCAGCGATGCAGCTGAAAGCTGCGGACCGTCGGCCATGAGGAGTTTGCGGGGGGGGGGGGGGGGACCCAGTAAGAACTCTTGCATCGGGGCCCATGAGCCTTTAGCTACGCCCCTGGTTTAACCCCTTCGCGTTCAGTGAAGCACTATTCCGTCATGCTGACCGCACCATTCGCGCTCAGTGACGGAATAGTACATCACGGGGAAAATGCATCGCCATTTTCCGCCGGAGCGTTCACGAGCTGTGACAGCTGCTGTTTCGGCCAGCAGGATATCACAGCTCAATACGCCGGGACCTGTCGCGATGGTCCCGCCTCCTCGATCGATTTGCCGCTATTGGTCAGTCAGTGACTAACTGTCCAAATGCGGTGATCGGTCTCTTCACTTCCTCTCCCTGACATCACATCCTGCCATACCCGCCATGAACGCCTCTGTTGGAGATAGCGTGGCGTTCAGAGCGGCTGTAAAAAGAGAGAGAGAAGAGCAAAGTGCAAAAAAAGTAAAAAATACTAACTTTTTTTTGCTTATTTCTGCTTCCCACCTCCCCCATCCTCTACCCACTCCTGTACCCTTCCTCCATGTGCTCCCCCATGTTTTTGGTCAGTGATCTCCTGTCATTGACCACTTCTTAGTCTTCAGGACCAATTTCTTGGTCCCTGGGGATTATTTTTTTCTTTTTTTTCTTTATAAAATATATAAAACAAAACAAATATAAAAATTAAAATAAAAAATAAAATAAAAAATTAGTTAGTTTAAACAATTTAGACAATTTAACTGGTTAGTTTAGTATCAGGGATAGTTAGTGTTAGGGAACCATCAAAAAGCGTAGTTAGGTATAGCGTCAGGGAATTTAGCATCAGGAATCCGTGACCGTAGTTAGATCTAGCGTTAGGGGTCCATCAGCGTAGTTCGGTTTATCGTCAGGGAAGCTCGGAATAATCTAGTTAGGTTTAGTGTCAGGGAATAGTCGCCGTAGTTAGGTTTAGTCTCAGGGAAGCCCACTTGTTCTATAAAAACACCAATTTTTTTGTCTAGTTTAGGTAGCAGCCTATCGCTCCTAGTTAGGGAAGCAAACAAACATGTCCCAACGGACATTTACTGCCGAAGAGGCATATTCATTTCTTACCTCCGACATAGACTCATCGGATGGTGAGACTCTGTTTTATTTATCAACCTTCTCATCCAGTGATGAAGAAGAGGAACCCCCTAGGAGACACCCCAGGACCACCACTACAGTTGAAACCCCCAAGCAAAGTGTCCCCATTTGGACCCCCACACCAGACATTTATGAGCCCCAAATCCCCGAGAACACGGGCAGCCCGGGGATCAAATTTAATACGGCAGGGCTCAGTGAAATCGACTTTTTCAAGTTCTTATTCACTGATGAGTTTATAGAGCTTATGGTGTCCCAGACAAATTTATATGCCCAACTGTATATATTACTAAGAACCCCATATTATGCCCAATCCCACTGGTGGACCCCTGTAGACGCAGCAGAGTTGGGCAAGTTCTGGGGGCTTCACTTGAACATGGGGCTTCTGAAAAAGCCGTCCATTAGGACCTACTGGAGCACAGACATCTTATGTACCATATGGCCATGTCCAGGATACATTATGTAACGTCTATGGCCACGACCCATATTTCCGACTTACGCATCGACGGCCGCGGCCATGGACATGTGAGTTCCCTGCAGCATCGTCCTTCTGTGAGGCGCCGGCACTCACTTCCTGGCAACGAGACTGTCTCCGGAGCGTGCGTCCGCGTGTGCACAGTCTTAAAGTCCACACCCCGCATCGTGAAAGTAAGCTCAGGCCATGGACCCCACTGGTCAATTCAAGGGCATGTCACCTTCCCAAGCCATGCACGCGGACCTGCAGGATCTCCGAGCACGACAGGATCAACTTCTTGTGGCATTGGACTCCATGGCACTCCATGGCACAGCAGCTAGGGACGCTAGCTGCTTCCTTTCCTACTCCTATGCAAGCTCCTCCATTCAACCCTCCTGCTACACCTCCTGGCAGTTCCGGTTCGGATCCTCGGTTCTCGCTGCCATTACCTTCTCGATTCCATGGAGACGCAAGTACATGCACAGGGTTTCTGAACCAATGCCATATCCATTTTACCCTGCACGCCCAAGCATTTCCGTCGGATGGAGCCAAGATCGCCTTCATTGTGTCTCTACTTGCCGGCAAGGCCCGGGCATGGGCGAACCCAGTCTGGGAACGTCAGGTACCCGTTACTCAAGACTTCCAGGGTTTCGTGCGGTTATTCCGTACTGTTTTCGAGGAGCCAGGACGAGTCTCGTCAGCAGCCACTGCTATCTTTAACCTTCGCCAGGAGGACACCTCCGTGGGTGAATACACCATCCAGTTCAGGACCCTGGCAGGAGAACTGTCCTGGAACAATGAGGCCTTGGTAGCTTCCTTCTGGCATGGTCTATTGCCCGAGATCAAGGACGAACTTGCTGCTCGAGATCTACCAACTGCCTTGGACGACCTGATTCTGCTTGCCACTCTAGTGGACATAAGGCTCAAAGAAAGATCTCAAGAGGTTCGACAAGAGAGACGGCTTCCTAGACTGGCACCCAACTTCCAACAACCCCTCTTGCCGCCTTCTACTGCTTTGCCCGAGGTTCTCTGTTTATATTGCGGCCTCGCTGGCCATATCGTACGTCTGTGTCCTCAGAAGCCAAAAAACCCCAATGCCTAGGATTGGTTGGAGAGACAACCATTGCTAACGAGAAGCCCCATCCGGTCTCTGCTTACCTGGACTCTGGCTCTGCAGCCAATTTCATCTACCAAGACCATGTGGATCTTCTCCAGTTGCCCACTGTCCTGCTGGAAAGGTCATTGATCGTTGCCTCGGTAGATGGACTGCCATTGCCTGACCCAGTTTTGTCTGTGACCAAGCCATTGAGACTTCAAGTGGGAGCTCTTCACTCTGAGCTCATCTCCCTGTTTGTCCTGCCCAAGGCCGTCAACCCCGTGCTGCTGGGTTTGCCTTGGCTCAGTTTGCATGCCCCAGTCCTGGATTGGTACTCTTGAGAGGTTCTCCAGTGGGGTCCCAAGTGTCTCGACAGCTGTCTGGGTCATATCCAGCCACCGCAGCCTCCTCCGCTTCAGTCATTGGCAGGGTTGCCTTCTTGTTACTCTATGTTCTCTGATGTTGTAAAGGATCTGCCAGGCACAGCTTCGGGGTTAACTCCCATAGGTAATCAGTCTACACCTGAATCTACGTCTCTGAGACTGACTCCTTCTTCCACCATTCAGGATGGCAGGCTTAGGAGTGGGAGAGCCTATCGCAGCCTGGCCAGACGGAGCTAGCTCCCGCCCTCTGTCTATTTATACCTGCCTTTCCTGTTCCTCCTTGCTTGTGATTCTTTCCGTGTGGTTTCCTGGCCCAGCTACAGCTCCTAACTATTTGATCCTGCTCCATACTGACCCTGGCTTACTGACTACTCTTCTGCTCTGCATTTGGTACCTTGTGCTCTCCTGGTTTGACTTGGCTCGTTCACCACTCTGTTGCTCACGGTGTTGCCGCGGGCAACTGCCCCTTTCCCTTTGCTTTGTATTCCCTTGTATGTTTGTCTCGTGCACTTACTGAGCGTAGGGACCGCCGCCCAGTTGTACCCCGTCGCCTAGGGCGGGTCGTTGCAAGTAGGCAGGGACAGAGTGGCGGGTAGATTAGGGCTCACTTGTTAGTTTCCCTACCCCCGTCGTTACATAATCACAAGCCCATACCTAGTCTACCCTGGTCCCTGACACCACTATGGACCCCCTTGAGACCCTGGCTCAGCAAATGCAGGGTCTCTCCCTACAGGTCCAGGCCCTGGCTCAGAGGGTCAACCAGCCTGATGCTACCTTGGTAGTTCCCCTCACCTCACCTCCTGAACCCCACCTCAAGTTGCCCGACCGGTTCTCAGGGGACCGGAGGGCTTTTCTCTCCTTTCGGGAGAGTTGTAGGCTTTACTTTCGCTTAAAGCCCCACTCCTCAAGTTCTGAGAGCCAGCGAGTGGGTATAATTATGTCCCGGCTCCAGGACGGGCCCCAAGAATGGGCCTTCTTCTTGGCTCCTGACGCCCCTGAACTTTCCTCCGTTGATCTTTTCTTTTCTGCTCTCGGACTCATTTATGACGAGACTGACAAGACTGCCTTTGCCGAGAGTCAGCTGGTGACCTTACGTCAGGGTAAGAGACCTGTTGAGGAGTATTGTTCTGACTTTAGGAAGTGGTGCGTAGCTTCTCGGTGGAATGACCCTGCCTTAAGGTGCCGGTTTAGGTTGGGTCTGTCGAATGCCCTGAAAGACCTGCTAGTTAGCTATCCCTCTTCTGACTCCCTAGACCAGGTTATGGCTTTAGCGGTATGACTTGACCGACGTCTCAGGGAACGACAACGTGAACGTTTATGTGTTTTCTCCTCCAACTCCCCCATGATGCCTCCCGAGGTTCCGTTGCTTCGTTCTTCCCCAGAAGACTCAGAGGTACCTATGCAACTCGGGGCCTTCGTGTCCCCCCAACAACGTAGAGATTTCCGCAGGAAGAATGGTCTCTGCTTCTACTGTGGGGATGACAAGCATCAAGTGAACAACTGTCCTAAGCGTAAGAATGCAGCCGGAGAACTTCCGCGCCTAAGTGATCATCGGGGAGGTCACTTGGGCGCACAGGTATTTCCCGTAAATATGAAACGTAATAAGATCTTGCTTCCCTTTCAGGTCTCTTTTGGTGGTAGGTCTGCTACCGGCAGTGCCTTCGTGGATTCAGGGTCCTCTGCTAATATCATGTCTGTGGAATTTGCTATGTCTCTTGCTATGCCTTTGATTGATTTGCCTAAACCTGTCCCGGTAGTGGGTATCGACTCCACTCCTCTTGCTAATGGTTATTTTACACAGCATACCCCTGTTTTTGAACTCCTTGTTGGCCTTCATGCATTTGGAGCAGTGCTCTGTACTGTTGATGCAGGGATTATCGTCCGATTTGGTTTTAGGCCTTCCCTTGTTGCAGTTGTATAATCCCATGTTTGACTGGAATACTGGGGATCTTACCAAATGGGGTAATGAATGTTTGACGTCATGTTTTTCTGTTAATTCTATTTCTCCCCCTCAGGAGGTGAACACGCTACCTGAGTTTGTTCGGGACTTCGCTGATGTTTTCTCTAAGGAGGCCTCCGAAGTGTTACCTCCTCATAGAGAATACGATTGCGCTATCGAATTGGTACCAGGAGCTAAGCTTCCTAAGGGTAGGATATTTAATTTTTCTTGTCCCGAATGTGAAGCCATGAGAGAGTATATCCAGGAAGGCCTGGCCAAGGGTTACATTCGCCCCTCTACTTCTCCAGTAGGTGCTGGCTTCTTCTTCGTAGGGAAGAAGGATGGTGGTCTTAGGCCATGCATTGACTACCGTAACCTGAATAAGGTCACTGTAAGGAACCAGTATCCCCTTCCTTTGATTCCTGATCTCTTTAATCAAGTTCAGGGGGCCCAATGGTTCTCTAAGTTTGATCTACGGGGGGCGTATAACCTTATTCGCATCAAAGAGGGGGATGAGTGGAAGACTGCGTTTAACACGCCCGAAGGTCATTTCGAATACCTCGTCATGCCCTTTGGGTTGTGTAATGCGCCGGTGGTCTTCCAGAATTTCATAAATGAGATTTTGAGAGATTACCTGGGGATATTTCTTGTAGTGCACCTTGATAACATACTGGTGTTTTCCAAGGACTGGCCCTCCCACATTGAGCATGTCAGGAAGGTGCTCCAGGTCCTTCGGGAAAACAAACTGTTTGCAAAAACCGAAATATGTGTGTTTGGGGTACAGGAGATACCATTTTTGGGTCAAATCCTCACTCCTCATGAATTCCGCATGGACCCCGCCAAGGTTCAGGCTGTGGCGGAATGGGTCCAACCTGCCTCCCTGAAGGCGTTACAGTGTTTTTTGGGGTTCGCTAATTATTACAGGAGATTTGTTGCTAACTTCTCAGTCATCGCTAAGACTCTTACGGACCTCACTCACAAAGGTGCTGATCTCCTTCACTGGTCTCCTGAGGCTGTCCAGGCTTTTGAGGTCCTTAAGAAGTGCTTTATCTTGGCCCCGGTGCTGGTTCAGCCCAACCAAATGGAGCAATTTATCGTGGAAGTTGACGCATCCGAGGTGGGAGTGGGGGCTGTCTTGTCCCAGGGTACCAGGTCCCTCACCCATCTCCGCCCCTGTGCCTACTTCTCCAGGAAGTTTTCACCCACTGAGAGTAACTATGATATTGGCAACCGCGAACTCTTAGCCATTAAATGGGCATTTGAAGAGTGGCGCCACTTCCTGGAGGGGGCTAGGCACCAGGTAACGGTCCTTACCGACCACAACAATCTGGTTTTCCTAGAATCTGCCCGGAGGCTAAACCCGAGACAAGCTCGATGGGCGCTATTTTTTACCAGATTCAACTTTTTGATTTAGTCTCTGAAATTGCGGCTGATCAAGGTTCAGCTCCCGATAACCTTCCTGAGGACAAGCTGTTTGTTCCCCTGCAATACCGGCTAAGGGTACTTAGGGAAAATCATGACTCCACACTATCTGGTCATCCAGGCATCCTGGGTACCAAACACCTCATTGCCAGAAACTATTGGTGACCTGGGTTGCCTAAAGACGTTAAGGCCTACGTCGCCGCTTGTGAGGTTTGTGCTAGGTCCAAGACTCCCAGGTCCCGACCAGCGGGCTTACTACGTTCGTTGCCCATTCCCCAGAGACCTTGGACACATATCTCCATGGATTTTATCCCCGATTTGCCTCCAACCCAAGGCAAGTCGGTGGTGTGGGTGGTAGTAGACCGCTTCAGTAAGATGTGCCACTTTGTGCCCCTCAAGAAACTACCCAACGCCAAGACGTTAGCTACCTTGTTTGTCAAACACATCCTGCGTCTCCATGGGGTCCCTGTCAATATTGTTTCGGACAGAGGGGTACAATTTGTTTCTTTGTTTAGGAGAGCCTTCTGTATGAAGTTGGGGATTGATCTGTCCTTCTCCTCTGCCTTCCATCCTGAAACCAATGGCCAAACTGAGAGGACTAATCAATCTCTAGAACAATATTTAAGGTGTTTTATCTCTGACTGTCAATATGATTGGGTCTCATTCATTCCCCTCGCTGAATTTTCCCTTAATAACCGGGTCAGTAACTCGTCAGGGGTCTCCCCCTTTTTCTGTAATTTTGGGTTTAATCCACGGTTCTCCTCCGTTTCACCTGGTAGTTCCAACAATCCTGAGGTAGAGGTCGTTCATCGGGAACTGTGCACAGTCTGGGCCCAGGTTCAGAAGTACCTAGAGGCGTCCCAGAGCGTACAAAAAACTCAGGCTGATAGAAAACGTTCTGCTAACCCCTTGTTTATGGTCGGGGATCTGGTGTGGTTATCGTCTAGGAACTTGCGTCTTAAGGTCCCGTCCAAGAAGTTTGCTCCCCGGTTTATTGGGCCGTATAAGGTCATTGAAGTCCTCAATCCTGTCTCCTTCAGGCTGGAGTTACCCCCATCTTTTCGTATACACGACGTGTTTCATGCCTCCCTCCTTAAACGCTGCTCCCCGTCCTTGGCTCCCTCGGGGAAACCTCCTGTTCCCGTTCTCACCCCTGAGGGGGTGGAATTCGAGGTGGCCAAGATTGTGGACAGCAAGATGGTCCAAGGCTCCCTCCAGTACCTGGTCCATTGGAGAGGATACGGGCCTGAGGAGAGGACTTGGGTACCCGCCCGGGATGTTCACGCTGGGGTATTGGTCAGGAAGTTCCACCTTCGCTTCCCCAGTAAACCAGGTCCACTTAGAAAGCGTCCGGTGGCCCCTCATAAAAGGGGGGGTACTGTAAAGGATCTGCCAGGCACAGCTTCAGGGTTAACTCCCATAGGTAATCAGTCTACACCTGAATCTACGTCTCTGAGACTGACTCCTTCTTCCACCACTCAGGATGGCAGGCTTAGGAGTGGGAGAGCCTATCGCAGCCTGGCCAGACGGAGCTAGCTCCCGCCCTCTGTCTATTTATACCTGCCTTTCCTGTTCCTCCTTTGCTTGTGATTCTTTCCGTGTGGTTTCCTGGCCCAGCTACAGCTCCTAACTATTTGATCCTGCTCCATACTGACCCTGGCTTACTGACTACTCTTCTGCTCTGCGTTTGGTACCTCGTGCTCTCCTGGTTTGACTTGGCTCTTTCACCTCTCTGTTGCTCACGGTGTTGCCGTGGGCAACTGCCCCTTTCCCTTTTTTTTGTATTCCCTTGTATGTTTGTCTCATGCACTTACTGAGCGTAGGGACCGCCGCCCAGTTGAACCCCGTTGCCTAGGGCGGGTCGTTGCAAGTAGGCAGGGACAGAGTGGCGGGTAGATTAGGGCTCACTTGTTCGTTTCCCTACCCCCGTCGTTACAGATGTCTTCGATAAGAAGGAAGCAGAGATCTTGCCGCAACATCGAGCAGACGATTGTCCGATCGACTTGATTCGTCCCCTCCTCGCGGTAGAGTATACCCTCTCTTCTTGCTTGAGACCCAGTCTATGTCTGCCTACATTAAGGAGAATCTGGAGAGGGGCTTCATTCGTAAATCCTCATCCCCGGCCGAAGCTGGGTTTTTCTTTGTCAATAAGAAAGATGGATCCCTCCGACCCTGCATTGACTACCGAGGCCTCAACCAGATCACAGTGAAGAACAGGTACCCATTGCCTTTGATTTCGGAACTGCTTGATCGCATACGGGGGGGCTATTTGTTTTTCTAAACTGGACCTGTGGGGGGCCTACAATCTGATCCATATTCGTCAACGTGACGAGTGGAAGACCGCATTTAATACATGTGATGGGCACTATGAATACCTAGTGATGCCCTTCGGCCTGTGTAACGCCCCCGCGGTGTTTCAAGAATTTGTCAATGATATTTTCCGTGATCTCCTCTATGTCTGTGTTGTGGTGTATCTCGATGACATTTTGATTTTTTCCTTGTGACTCATCAGGGTCATGTCCGCCAGGTGTTGCTTCGTTTAAGGGAGAATCATCTTTATGCCAAGCTGGAGAAGTGCGTGTTTAAAAAAAAGTCTCTTCCCTTCCTGGGCTACATAATCTCCGATCAGGGTCTCAACATGGACCCCCAGAAGGCAAAGGCTGTCCTGGAGTGGCCATGCCCCCAAGGCTTAAGGGCCATACAACGCTTCCTGGGATTCGCCAACCTCTACAGACTGTTCATTCCCAACTTCTCGTCTTTGACAGCTCCCATCTCTACCCTCACTAAAAAGGACATGAATGCCAAGATGTGGACTCCGTAGGCTGAAGCCGCATTTGAATCCTTAAAAAAAGCCTTCACGTCTGCCTCTATTCTGCACCATCTTGATGTATCCCTACAGTTTTCGTTAAAGGTGGACGCTTCCTCTGTTGGTGCTGGTGCACTGTTGTTCCAGAAAGGTTCGAAAGGCAAGACTGTGGTATGTGGCTACTATTCTAAGCTGTTTTCTTCCGCAGAGCGCAGCTACTCGATTGGTGGATCGGGAGTTACTTGCCATCAAGCTGGCTCTGCAGGAGTGGTGACGCCTACTAGAAGGCGCAGTTCCTATCCTGATCTTCACGGATCACAAGAATCTGACCTATTTACAGACGGCTCAGTGGTTGAATCCTCGTCAAGCCAGGTGGTCGCTGTTCTTTGCTCAGTTCCTGTTCGAACTCCACTACCAACCTGCCGACAAGAATGTGAGGTCCGATGCCTTGTCTAGGTAATTTGAAACAAAGGACACTGTGGAGTCCCCACAGAATATTATTGATCCTTAGTGACATTCCTCCGGGAAGAACTTTTGTACGTCTGGTAGTCAGAGGAAGAATCCTCCGCTGGGCTCACAGTTCCAAGCTGGCAGGTCACACGGGTACTCGTAAGACTCAAGATCTTATCGCCCGTCAGTTCTGGTGGCCCGCGCTGCCCAAAGATGTCATGGACTTTGTCTCCTCATGTACGGTATGCGCAGAAAATAAAGTTGCCCACTCCAGACCAGCTGGTCTGCTCCAGCCGCTGCCTGTGCCCGTTGCTCCCTGGCAGCATGTTGCAATGGACTTTGTCACAGATCTCCCTCTCTCTGCGGGTTGCAGTGTGGTCTGGGTGGTGGTGGATCGATTTTCTAAAATGGCTCATTTTGTTCCCCTGACTGGTCTGCCTTCTGCTGCGCGATTGGCCGACCTCTTCATTCAACACATCTTCCGTCTGCACGGCTTGCCTCTCCATATTGTCTAGGATCAAGGGGTCCAGTTCACTTCAAAGTTTTGGAGAGCACTCTGCGGTCTCCCCGGTGTAAAGTTGGACTTCTCTTCGGCCTATCATCCCCAATCCAATGGGCAAGTCGAGAGGGTTAACCAGATTATGGAGAACTATCTGTGGCGCTTTGTTTCCAGACGACATGATGACTGGGTGCAGGTGCTCCTGTGGACTTAGTTCTTTTATAACAACCACACCAGTAAGTCCACCACCTCCTGTCCGTTCTTCATAGTCCACGGCCAACATCCTCGAATACCTCTTCCTGTCTCTACTATGTCCCAGGTTCCTGCAGCTGACTATACCTTCAGGGACTTTCTGCAGATATGGCAACAGACACGATCTTCTATCCTGCTGGCGGTGGACCGCATGAAGAGCCAGGCAGATACAAGAAGACGGGATCCTCCTCAGTTTCTTCCAGGTACGAAGGTCTGGTTGTCCTCAAAGAATATCCGGCTGAGGGTGTCGTCCTGCAAATTTTTTACTAGGTTCCTCGGACCCTTCGAGATCCTGCTACAGATTAACCCGGTATCTTACAAGCTGCGGCTGCCTCCTACCCTCAAGATCCGTTCCATGTCTCCTTGCTGAAGCCCGTGGTCCTGAACCGCTACTCCAGGACTCTAGTACTGCAGTGGCTCCTGGTGGCTCATCAGGGACTTTCGAAGTTTAAAGTTCTAAGCCTTGTAACGTCCTAGAAAAATGTAAGGGCATGTGGGATATGTGAAATAGTAACTATTTTGTGTGGTATTACTGTCTCTGTTTTACAAGCAGATACATTTAAAATTAGAAAAATCATAATTTTTGCAAATTTTCTGTAAATTTGGTGTTTTTCACAAATAAGCAATGAATTGATGTAACAAATTTTTCCACTATCATAAAGTACAATATAACAGGAGAAAACCTATCCAAGAATCGCTTGGTTAGGTAAAAGCATTCCAGAGTTATTACCACATAAAGTGACACATGCCAGATTTAAAAAATTATGGCTGGTCCTGAAGGCCAAAATGAACTTGGTCCTGAAGGGGTTAAAAACTATGTGGGGTCCCCACATTTTTCATAACCAGCTAGATACAACACAGCAGCAGCAGCAGGCTAGCATTACCTGGGTGGAAAAGCCCACTGTTTTTGGCCTTTCCCAGCCTAGTAATACCAGCCTGCGGCTGCCCCAGCGCTGGCCCATCACTGCAGATTGTCAGGTACTGGATCGCACCCGTCTCTTCCCACTACCCCTGGTTGCAGTGGGTACCAGGGTGATAATGGGGGGGTTAGTATCAGCCTTTTCAACAGCTAACACTAAGCCCCTCCTTAGTGATGGACGCTATCAATGTCAGCAGTCATTAATAATGCGGCAGTAATAAAGTTAAAAAACCACAGAGACATAGAAAAAATATTTTATTGAAATAGGACATGTCCTATTTTTGGCAGTTTTTACGGCCAGACGGCTCCCATAGAAGTCAATGGATCAGTTTTTACCGGCCGTTTTTCAGGAAACAATCCTTGTAACGGCCGGTAAAAACTGATCCTTGCCGAGGACTCCCTACACATATAAAGACAGTGATGTCAGGGCTTTCATCTATGGAATCCCTGACCAGAGCATCGCAAGATCTCTGGCCGGGGACTTCAGTCTTGTCGCTAGCACCCCTCCATGTAGATAGCACCCCCTGCCTAAACATAGCAAACTCCCCCCATCCCCTGTAGATAGCTCGACTGTAGCTCTCTGTAGTGACGTGAACGGGTTACTCTAGGAGCGGAATCCCGGGCCTGCTCTGGCAGTGGATTCCGCTCTCCTGACGTCACTGTCCATGTATGGACAGATACGTCAGGGGCTCCGTCTATGAGGAATCCCCTGCAAGAGGGATTTCGTTCCTACAGTGAGCTACAGTGGCGTATCTACAGGGGAGGGGGGAGGTATCTACAACGGGGCATGCTATCTCCAAGGGGGTTGCCATCTACAGGGGGGGTGTTATCTACCAGAGGGGTGCTATCTACAGGGGGGGGTGCTATTTGGGGGGTGTTACACTGTCTACAGGGGACACTGTGGCGCTATCTACATAGCCACTGTGGCCCAATGTGGGCTCTGTGGCACTATCTCCAATGAGCACAGTGGCACTATGTGGGCACTGGCACTTTATATGTGGGCACTATGTCACTTTATGTGTGGGCACTGTGGCACTATCTACAATGGGCACTGTGGCACTATGTGGGCACTAGCACTTTATAAGTGGGCACTATGTCCCTTTATATGTGGGCACTGTGGTATTATGTGGGCACTGTGGCATTATCTACAGTGGACACTGTGGCACTATGCGGGCACTCTGGTACTATGTGGGCACTGGCCATATTTGGGCACTATCTACAGTGGGCACTGTGGTATTTTCAGTGGGTTGGGACAAAAAAACTGGCAAATAAAATCCATCCTTTTTTTTAATCGGCCATAAAAAACAGACAGACGGACTGGAAATGGTCGTGTGAATGTTTGGGTCCAAGTGCATTGTTAAAGGAGCAGGGAGGCGATGACAGGGATGTAATTTGTAATGGAGTGAAAACCATTAAGAGGCCGGACAAGGAGGGAAAAGACCCAAGGCGAAGAGCCATAAACATAATTATAAGCTTTCCACTGCATTGAGTGATTATCCATAGCAACTGATAATGTCTCGTCCTCACATAGTCCGAGAGGAGATGAAAAACAGGAAAATGCTGTCAAGGTAGGGAATGCAGTTGGTCACCAGCAACAGAATGATGAAATACAGGATCGTAGGAGAGAAGTGTAATTGGGTCAAAATGTAAACTCAGCAACCAGAGAACAATCAGCAAGACAAGAATAAGGTCAAAAATCTAGAAAACGGGTAAAAAACACTAATTAGGCCTAGAACTAGGGAGCTGCTGGAGGTACCGTAAATAATCTATATACTGCACTGACTATGCGGGAGAACGGTGCATTACCGAACACAAATCCCAAAGAAGAGGTAAAAGGAACAAACTTCAGCATCCAGACAAGCCTGACCGCACCACTATATACCCAGCAACAACGTCTCAATGTGTTTACAATGTATCTTCAAATAATCATTTCTTGTATTCATAAATCTCTTTTGGTTGAGTATAAAAGGTCAGAGACCTGCGTTACAGCCTGTATTACTGATGTGAACCAAAAATACCAATGAAAAGGAATACAATATAAGTAGTGCTTAAAAGGTCACCATTGCTAGCTATGTAAACGGCACAATATTGTATCCTGGGTATTGACCAAGATTTCCTTGGTGCATCGATCAATGATTAACATGAGAGACTACCAAGAAAGAATGATCGACTAAGGCCTCATTTACACGAACGTATTATACGCGCGTGCGACGCGCGTGCTTTGCACGCATGTCGTACGCACCTATATTAGTCAATGGGGCAGTTTAGACGATGCGTGAATTGCGCTCAGCGCGTGTGCGCAGAAAAAAACTCACGACATGTTCTATAATCGTGCGTTTTTCGCGCACTCACGCACCCATTGAAGTCAATGGGTGCGTGAAAACCACGCATGCCGCACGGAAGCACTTCCGTGCGAACTGCGTTATTCGCGCAAGAGCTGTCAAACTCCTGAATGTAAACAGAAAAGCAACACGTGCTTTTCTGTTTACAAACATCCAAACGGAGTGTCAAATTCGAGATGAGCGCACCGAACTTCACCGGGTTCGGCCAAACTCGTTTTGACCGAAACCGGTAAAAAATGTTCGGGTACGCGACGTCAGGAGACAGTCACTGTCCACGGTGCTGAAAGCGTTAAACTGGTTCAGCACCATGGACAGTGACTTCCGCTCCGAAAATCCATGAACCTGTAAAAAAAAAAAGACGTTCTGACTTACCGATAACTCCGGTCCGACCTCCCGGGATGACAGTTCAGTCAAAGTGACAGCTGCAGCCAATCACAGGCCAAGCACAGGCTGCAGCCAATCACAGGCTGCAGCGGTCTCATGGACTGCGGCGTCATCCTGGGAGGTGGGGCCGGATGACAAGACAGGGACGCGTCACCAAGGCAACGGCCGGGAGCCCGGACTGGGGGAAGCAGGAAGTTCTTGGTAAGTATGAAAGTCTTTTTTTATTCACAGGTTGGTGTATATTGTGTTCGGCATTCACTATCGAGGGTGCTGAAAGAGTTACTGCCGATCAGTTAGCTCTTTCAGCACCTTGGACAGTGACGGGCGTCGACTAGCCTCATCTCTATGATGGCGGCTGCGCGAAAATCACGCAGCCGCGCATCATACACGGATGACACACGGAGCTGCCAAGTGCCTTTTGCGCGCGCAAAACGCAGCGTTTTTTGCGCGCGCAAAACGCACACGCTCGTGTAAATGAGGCCTAAGGCACATGAGAATACAAAAAAGATACAAATTTTATTACATAGAGACATTGAACAAGTTAAAAATGGAACAGAGGATAAGTCACACCATAAAAAAGACGTCAAATAGATCGTGAGCCAGGTATGGTTGTTTTCTCAGCGTGTTATAGATGGGCGTAATAATGCAGCAGCACAAAAGATAAATGGAGTCAAGCCAGATCTATAAAATGGGAGCGGTTCCTAAGTAGGGACATAATATGCATCGCAACCAGTTTACAAAAAGTGTAGGAGAATGTAAAAAGGCCAATTTCAAATGCAGTTGAAGAATGACAAATTCAATGCAGGCTGCTACAAAGAGACAAAGATTAGTTTGAACATACCAATGGACATTGTGAATGTGGATGAGACGTCTACACCCGACGCGCGTTTCGGCACCTGCCTTCGTCCGGGGTTGGGGTCTAACTGTTGGTGCCCACTCTTATGTAATGCGTATCTCAGGTGTTCTGAGTGAAGAGGAAAGAGGTAGGTGTGGCCAGGATGGAGGAAGACGGCGTCTGATGCGGGGTACAAAGATGGCGCTGCCCCACTTCCTGTGCCGCGTCATCAGAGAGGATGTGGGGCGGCGAGGACTGACCACGCCCCCCACAGCCTACTCCAATAGGAGTGCAGCTCTGGTCAGGGGCCTGGACGTTTATGGTAAAACGAAGGCGTCTGGGACAGACGGTGTCCCACATTCCATCGTCTGCTTTCCTGGGAAGAGATCGGATCCTTGTCTTCTACCAGGGGCAGCCGAAGTTGTGTCACCGGTGTGGCGACCCCTCACATTTGAGTGCAGGCTGCAAGGTGCAGAAGTGTGCTCATTGTGGGTGGATTGGTCATCTAGCCGCATCGTGTGACCGGATTCACTGCAACCTGTGTGGTGACTTAGGTCACCCGTTCAGTCGGTGTCCTCGCTCTGTTGTCAATGCTTGTTTCAAACCTGCGGAGGGGGAAAGGAGGGAGGACTCCGTGGGTAAGGTTGCGGGCAGAGATGATGGGGCACAGGGGCAAGGGAAGAACGCGAAGAAGGGTCCCCCTTCTCGCCAAAGAAGGGCGGAGAAGTGAAGGAAGGAGAAGGAGCGGAGGGCGCTCCAGGAAACTGGGACGAGCTCTGATTCGGATCTGGATGCCCCCCTGAAGCTGATGCCCCTGGGAAGGCCGAATTGAACGAGGAGATGAGGAGGATCTAAAGTGAGCAGAGGGCTGGGGACTCTCAGTCCTCCCACTAGAAGTGTGGGGGAGGAGGAGAGGACTCAGCCTACAGCAAAAGGGACACCGGGTAAAACCCAAGGGCCAAGTACATCTGGCCATGCCCTGGCCCAGGAAGGTAAATCCTGTACCACCCTGGTGCACTCTACTGATCGATACCATGCTCCAGCCTCTCATACTAAGAGGGAGGGCATGGTAGGGAGCCCTAGAGTCGTTGAGCCTCCCCTGCTGCAGGGGCCGTTGTTCCCAGAAGGGGAGGTTGGCTCGGAACTTGGGGATGAAGATGGGAATAGGGTGGTGAGTATGGACTCCTCAATTTGCAAGAAGCGAGGCAAAGAAGGGGGGTCCTCATCAGATAAAGAGGGGGGTGGGAAGAAGAAAGCCGTCTAACTCAAAAATCCATGATGGCAGCACCCACTCCGTTGATGCTGGCATCAATTAATGTTGCCAGCATTAAGTCAAATAGGGCGAGATTTGCAGCCTTTGATTTTCTTGGCCGAGTTGAAGCCGACATTTTGTTTTTGCAGGAGACCAGGCTGTCACTTTTGGCAGACCTCGTTAAATATAGGAGGGAGTGGCGACGCGGGCCCTCCTACTGGTCTCTTGCGGCTGAGCTGTATAGCGGAGTCCTTTTCACCGCATCGGTAACATGCCGACGGATGATTGAGTTAGATGTCCTCATGAGGGGACAGGAATTAAGATTAATCAATATATACGGACCCCAGAGCAAATGGGACCGTAAAAGTCTCTTCATGAGGATTAAGCGTTTCCTTTTTTCAGGTTGACAAGTTATCTTTGGAGGGGACTTCAATACTGTCGTGAGGCCCCGAGATAGAGGAGGTTCCGTAGATAAAAAAAATTGACCTATGATAGTGTAGCATTAAAAAGTATAGTTAACGATGCTCGTCTGGTGGATATCCACATCAGCCATACCCCAGGCCACTCGGGTTTCACCTATCGTAGAGGTAGTTGTAGGTCTAGGATAGACAGGTTTTTTTTTGAAGGAGGGGGCCATATCTTCACCAGTGTCCGTTGTTGAGGTGGAGTTCTCCGATCACTGTTTGATTATTTTTTCTTTGAACATTGCAGAGTCCCTCCAGATGGGAAGAGGTATATGGAGGTTAAATTCTACTCTCTTGGAAGAAGCGGAGATAAGACAGGCCTTTGAGGATTTTCTTCACAGCCAGGTACCTTTGTTGGATCTCAGTGGTACTAAGTCTGAGTGGTGGGAGTTGTTTAAAGGCCGGGTGGCAGGATTTTTCCACAGGCTCTCGAGCCTCAGGTCCATGAGTAGGTACCACCTATATCAGGAACTGAGGAGGAAACTCGAACATCTGGTCTCAACCGGGGGTAGTGGGGAGGAGATCTCCGGGGTGAAAGCTTTGCTCAGGAGGTGTCAGTATGATAGGCATGCATCTTTAGTTCTTGAGAGGGATTTCGGGAGGTACCGCTCGCCTGACCCCTACAGGAACTGTAAGATGTCAGTGAGTCGACAGGACTGATCGATAGTACAGGATCTCTGAAGAGATCCAAATCAGGGATCCTGGAGGTCGTCAGATCCTTCTACTCACACCTATTGGGGAAGCAGGATCCAAACCGAGACGAGATGTCGACTTTCCTGGCTGAAACCATCCCTGAGCCAGGGGTAGACCCCTCTCTTGGTGTTTTGATGGATTCGATCAACGAAGAGGAAGTGGGACTGGCAATTGATGGGCTTGCCCTCAAAAAATCGCCAGGGCCGGATGGCTTAACATCCGAGTTCTATAAAAAATTCAAGGTAACCCTAGTTCCCCTCTTGACTGCGGTGTTTAATGAGTGCCTTTCCTCGGGTACTTTGCCAATGTCAATGAGGAGGTCGGCCTTGATTATTTTATCAAAGGGTAAAGACTCGACCTATATTGAGAATTGGCGTCCCATAGCGCTTCTCAATACAGATAGAAAGGTTCTAGCGAAAGTACTGTTTAATCGGCTGGTGAAGTTTGCATCCCGGCTCCTTTCGCCGGTCCAGCATTGCTCTGTTCCAGGCCGCAGCACATTTAGTGCTGTCCTCAGTGTCAGAGAGGCAGTGGAGCAGGGAAATTCTGGTCGGGGGAGGGGTACATTCTGTCCTTGGACCAAGCTAAAGCTTTTGACCAGGTGAATCATGAGTACCTCTGGTCGGTCCTTCTGAGGTACGGTCTACCGGAAGGGTTTGTAAATTGGCTCCAGACCCCATATGCTGGGAAAGAGACTTCTGCGCTAGTGAACGGTTGGGTTGTAACCCCCTTTGAAGTTGGGTCTGGTGTCCGCCAGGGTTGTCCCTTGAGCCCTTTGCTATATGTGTTTGCGATCGATCCTTTTCTCAGAAGGATTGATCGTGCACCATTGGCGGGAGTCAGGGCTAGCCTGGTAGGGCCAGAGGCCGCTCAGAGGGTGGTTGCATATGTGGACGATGTCTCCATCTTTGTCTCCTCGAAAAGGGAAGCAGAATGGGTGATGTCGGAAGTGGAAAGTTACTCGTTGGCATCTGGGTCCAAGATCAACCGGGATAAGTGCAAAAGTCTCTGGCTGGGAGGAGGAGGTCCTGGTTTTGGCCTCCTGGACACCCTTCCCTTCCAGATCCTCAAGGTTCAGCTAAAATTTTAGGAGTGGAATTTGACCCAGGTGATTACCCCAAGAAAAATTGTGAGGGTAGGCTGACTCTAGTTGCCCAAAAGGTCGACCAATGTAAGGGTTGGTCATTTACCCTGAGGGAAAGGGTTCACTTGGCCAAGGCATACCTGGTGCCCATGTTGCTTTACCTGGGCAGTGTGTGTGTTCTGCCAGAACCTCTCTGGACTCGGGTCTACAGCCTGTTCTTCCAGCTGTTATGGGGGAGCAGGCTTAACCTAATCAAGAGGGAGGTTACTTACCTACCAAGGAGACTAGGCAGGTTATATGTGGTTAACCTGGTGGTGTTCCTAGTGAACATCTTTATTAGGATCAACCTTGCAAACCTCTGGCAAGAGAGGCCTCCTTGGTGGATATCCTCCTGCAGGGGGGTGGTTTCAGACCTTCTTTCAGGAATGGGAGATAGGAGGGCAAGTGAAAGACCTGCGTACACCCCATGGACATCTCCCGGCTTATGCCACCTTGGTTCTGAAGGTTGTTCGTCGGTAGGGTGTGGGAGTGTTGGAGATCAGGACCATATCGAGAAAATTTCTGTTGACCCACTTCCAGAAGCCCCTGGCGCTCAAAGACTGCCCAAGTAGTGACCTCGGGGTGGGATTAAGACTTTTGAAATAGTAGAGGATTCCCCAGAAGTTTTGGGATCTGGCTTGGCGTTGCTTCCATGGGAGACTGTATGTGAGGGGCAATCTAAAGTGCAGGAACTCTGATGATAGGTGTTGCCCCCGGGAGGAGTGCGGTGGAATGCTGGAAAGCATGGAGCATTGTCTGCTTCATTGCCCCTTTAATACAGAGGTACACAAAAGGGTAGGGGCCTCCATAGGTTGGCCTGGCCTAACCAGCCTCACTTATGCTGGCTGGGCCTATGGGGTATTCAGAGACCTTGGTGGAAGTGACTGGTGCACTATGTTTTTAGTTAGCATAGTAGTTAGGCACTTTATATGGAACGCACGGTGCTTAGTGTCAACGCAGAAAATTATCCTTCTCAAGGTTGAGGTCGTTAGCAACATCCTGGGTGACCTGGTGAAGGTTAAATCTTTGGAGGTCGGCAGATTGGGTGCATCTAGAGCCTCTCGCTTGTGGAGGGGCTTCTCCTTTAGGGCGCCCTAATGTGTCGGTTTCCATGAGGGGCAGGGGGGGTCATCGTAGGTGCTCCACTGGTGGTAGGGTTCTGCGTTCCTCCCGGGCATCTTAAAGTAAGCAATAGGGTCAGGATAGGGAAAGGGATTGTCACCATAGGGTTAGTTTTTATGCAAGGCAAGATGGAGGGCTAGCAGTAGGGCAAGGCGATAGGGCAAGCGATAGGGATGGTGCGTCGGTGGGCGTGGACCTCGGCCTCTGGGGGGGGGTTGCTTGGGGGGCTCTCCCCTTCTCTCTCTCTTGTGGTGGGCTGGCATGAAACAGTAGAATTGTTGTTTTGTTTTGAGTTGACAGGGAGAAAGGTTTACAAGCGTCCGAACTTGGTGCTTTCGGGTTTGGCTTGGATAGGATTGCTGTGGTAAATTGTATATATTTGTGGTGATTGTAGTTTTGTATATAATAAAAACTGTTAGATTAGGGTTAGATGGGGAAAAAATAGGTTGGGAGGCCCAACCTTAGACTATTCGGACATGAGGAAGACATGGGGAGAGAGGTTGGGCTGGGGTGTCGGGTGTGGTGGAGGGACCAGCATCTGGACTATGCGGACATGGGAAGACATGAGGCGAGATGCTGGCTAGAGTGGTGAGGGGTAGATAAGGATGGTTACGGAGAGTTAGGTAGTAATTGTGTATAAAATATTGAAAAAAAAATAAAAAAAAATTCATATATATATATATATTATCTATATTAGAGATGGTTTATTTTATTATTAATTTTTTATCATCACTATTGTTTTTATTAATATTGCTCCTTTTCTTTCTTGTGTATCAGTGATTGGCCCCTGGTTGATAAGGTCGGTATATGTTTTATTTCTTGTTATAATATGGGATGTTGGTGAGGGAATATCTGACGTGTGGGTTGTGTGTGGCCAGGTCTGGCTTGTTTCTGTACATAGTAATGTGTATAGTAATATGTATAGTAATGTATATAGTAATGTGTATAGTGATGTGTATAGTAACGTGTATAGTAATGTGTATAGTAATGTATATAGTAATGTGTATAGTAATGTATATAGTAATGTGCATAGTAATGTGTATAGTAATGTATATAGTAATGTGTATAGTAATGTGTATAGTAATGTGTATAGTAATGTGTATAGTAATGTGTATAGTAATGTGTATAGTACTGTATATAGTAATGTGTATAGTAATGTGTATAGTAATGTGTATAGTAATGTGTACAGTAACGTGTATAGTAATGTGTATAGTGATGTATATAGTAATGTATATAGTAATGTATATAGTAATGTATATAGTAATGTGTATAGTAATGTGTATAGTAATATGTATAGTAATATGTATAGTTATGTATATAGTAATGTGTATAGTAATGTGTATAGTAATGTGTATAGTAATGTATATAGTAATGTATATAGTAATGTGTATAGTAATGTGTATAGTAATGTGTATAGCAATGTGTATAGTAATGTGTATAGTAATGTGTATAGTAATGTATATAGTAATGTATATAGTATTGTGTATAGCAATGTGTATAGTAACGTGTATAGTAACGAGTATAGTAACGTGTATAGTAACGTGTATAGTAACGTATATAGTAACGTGTATAGTAACGTGTATAGTAACGTGTATAGTAACGTGTATAGTAACGTGTATAGTAACGTATATAGTAACGTGTATAGTAATGTGTGTAGTAATGTGTATAGTAATGTATATAGTAATGTGTATAGTAATGTGTATAGTAATGTATATAGTAATGTGTATAGTAATGTATATAGTAATGTATATAGTAATGTGTATAGTAATGTGTATAGTAATGTGTATAGTAATGTATATAGTAATGTGTATAGTAATGTATATAGTAACGTGTATAGTAACGTGTATAGTAATGTATATAGTAATGTGTATAGTAATGTGTATAGTGATGTGTATAGTGATGTGTATAGTGATGTGTATAGTAATGTATATAGTAATGTATATAGTAATGTATATAGTAATGTGTATAGTAATGTGTATAGTAATATGTATAGTAATATGTATAGTAATATGTATAGTAATGTGCATAGTAATGTGTATAGTAATGTATATAGTAATGTGTATAGTAACGTGTATAGTAATGTGTATAGTAATGTGTATAGTAATGTGTATAGTAATGTGTATAGCAATGTGTATAGTAATGTGTATAGTAATGTATATAGTAATGTATATAGTATTGTGTATAGTAATGTGTATAGTAACGTGTATAGTAACGTGTATAGTAACGTATATAGTAACGTGTATAGTAACGTGTATAGTAACGTGTATAGTAACGTATATAGTAACGTGTATAGTAATGTGTGTAGTAATGTGTATAGTAATGTATATAGTAATGTGTATAGTAATGTGTATAGTAATGTATATAGTAATGTGTATAGTAATGTATATAGTAATGTGTATAGTAATGTGTATAGTAATGTGTATAGTAATGTATATAGTAACGTGTATAGTAACGTATATAGTAATGTGTATAGTAATGTGTATAGTAATGTGTGTAGTAATGTGTATAGTAATGTGTATAGTAATGTATATGGTAATGTATATAGTAATGTATATAGTAATGTGTATAGTGATGTGTATAGTAATGTGTATAGTAATGTACATAGTAATGTGTATAGTAATGTGTATAGTAATGTGTATAGCAATGTGTATAGTAATGTGTATAGTAATGTATATAGTAATGTATATAGTATTGTGTATAGTAATGTGTATAGTAACGTGTATAGTAACGTGTATAGTAACGTATATAGTAACGTGTATAGTAACGTGTATAGTAACGTGTATAGTAACGTATATAGTAACGTGTATAGTAATGTGTGTAGTAATGTGTATAGTAATGTATATAGTAATGTGTATAGTAATGTGTATAGTAATGTATATAGTAATGTGTATAGTAATGTATATAGTAATGTGTATAGTAATGTGTATAGTAATGTGTATAGTAATGTATATAGTAACGTGTATAGTAACGTATATAGTAATGTGTATAGTAATGTGTATAGTAATGTGTGTAGTAATGTGTATAGTAATGTGTATAGTAATGTATATGGTAATGTATATAGTAATGTATATAGTAATGTGTATAGTGATGTGTATAGTAATGTGTATAGTAATGTATATAGTAATGTGTGTAGTAATGTGTCTAGTAATGTATATAGTAATGTGTATAGTAATGTGTATAGTAATGTATATAGTAATGTGTATAGTAATGTGTATAGTAATGTATATAGTAATGTGTATAGTAATGTGTATAGTAATATGTATAGTAATGTGTATAGTAATGTATATAGTAATGTGTATAGTGATGTGTATAGTAATGTATATAGTAATGTATACAGTATTGTGTATAGTAATGTATATAGTAATGTGTATAGTGATGTGTATAGTAATGTATATAGTAATGTGTATAGTAATGTGTATAGTGATGTGTATAGTGATGTGTATAGTGATGTGTATAGTAATGTATATAGTAATGTATATAGTAATGTGTATAGTAATGTGTATAGTAATATGTATAGTAATATGTATAGTAATATGTATAGTAATGTGCATAGTAATGTGTATAGTAATGTATATAGTAATGTGTATAGTAACGTGTATAGTAATGTATATAGTAATGTGTATAGTAATGTGTATAGTAATGTGTATAGCAATGTGTATAGCAATGTGTATAGTAATGTATATAGTAATGTATATAGTATTGTGTATAGTAATGTGTATAGTAACGTGTATAGTAACGTGTATAGTAACGTATATAGTAACGTGTATAGTAACGTGTATAGTAATGTATATAGTAATGTATATAGTAATGTGTATAGTAATGTGTATAGTATTGTGTATAATATTGTGTATAGTAATGTATATAGTAATGTGTATAGTAATGTATATAGTAACATGTATAGTAATGTATATAGTAATGTATATAGTAACGTGTATAGTAATGTGTATAGTAATATGTATAGTATTGTGTATAGTATTGTGTATAGTAATGTATATAGTAATGTGTATAGTAATGTGTATAGTAATATGTATAGTATTGTGTATAGTAATGTATATAGTAATGTGTATAGTAATGTGTATAGTAATGTATATAGTAACGTGTATAGCAATGTGTATAGTAATGTATATAGTAATGTGTATAGTAATGTATATAGTAATGTGTATAGTAATGTGTATAGTAATGTATATAGTAACGTGTATAGTAATGTGTATAGTAATGTGTATAGTAATGTGTATAGTAATGTGTATAGTAATTTGTATAGTAATATGTATAGTATTGTGTATAGTAATGTATATAGTAATGTATATAGTAATGTGTATAGTAATATGTATAGTAATGTATATAGTAATGTATATAGTAATGTGTATAGTGATGTGTATAGTAATGTATATAGTAATGTATATAGTATTGTGTATAGTAATGTATATAGTAATGTGTATAGTAATGTGTATAGTGATGTGTATAGTAATGTATATAGTAATGTGTATAGTATTGTGTATAGTAATGTATATAGTAATGTATATAGTAATGTGTATAGTAATATGTAAAGTAATGTATATAGTAATGTGTATAGTAATGTATATAGTAATGTGTATAGTAATGTGTATAGTAATGTATATAGTAACATGTATAGTAACGTATATAGTATTGTGTATAGTAATGTATATAGTAATGTATATAGTAATGTGTATAGTAATGTGTATAGTAATGTATATAGTATTGTGTATAGTAATGTGTATAGAAATGTGTATAGTAATGTATATAGTAATGTGTACAGTAATGTATATAGTAACGTGTATAGTAACGTGTATAGTAAGGTATATAGTAATGTGTATAGTAATGTATATAGTAATGTGTACAGTAATGTATATAGTAACGTGTATAGTAACATGTATAGTAATGTATATAGTAATGTGTATAGTAATGTGTATAGTAATGTATATAGTAATGTGTATAGTAATATGTATAGTCATGTGTATAGTAATGTGTATAGTAATGTATAAAGTAATGTATATAGTAATGTGTATAGTGATGTGTATAGTAATGTATATAGTAATGTATATAGTATTGTGTATAGTAATGTATATAGTAATGTGTATAGTAATGTGTATAGTAATGTGTATAGTAATGTATATAGTAATATGTATAGTAATGTGTATAGTAATGTATATAGTAATGTATATGGTATTGTGTATAGTAATGTGTATAGTAATGTATATAGTAATTTGTATAGTAATGTGTATAATAATGTGTATAGTAATGTATATAGTAATGTGTATAGTAATGTATATAGTAATGTGTATAGTAATGTGTATAGTAATGTGTATAGTAATGTATATAGTAATGTGTATAGTAATGTGTATAGTAATGTATATAGTAATGTGTATAGTAATGTATATAGTAATGTGTATAGTAATGTATATAGTAATGTGTATAGTAATGTGTATAGTAATGTGTATAGTAATGTATATAGTAATGTGTATAGTAATGTGTATAGTAATGTATATAGTAATGTATATGGTATTGTGTATAGTAATGTGTATAGTATGTGTATAGCAATGTGTAAAATAATGTGTATAGTAATGTATATAGTAATGTGTATAGTAATGTGTATAGTAATGTATATAGTAATGTGTATAGTGATGTATATAGTAATGTGTATAGTAATGTGTATAGTATTGTGTATAGTATTGTGTATAGTAATGTATATAGTAATGTGTATAGTAATGTGTATAGTAATATGTATAGTAATGTATATAGTAATGTGTATAGTAATGTATATAGTAATGTGTATAGTAATGTGTATAGTGATGTGTATAGTAATGTATATAGTAATGTATATAGTAATGTGTATAGTAATGTGTATAGTAATGTGTATAGTAATGTGTATAGTATTGTGTATAGTATTGTGTATAGTAATGTATATAGTAATGTGTATAGTAATGTGTATAGTAATATGTATAGTATTGTGTATAGTAATGTATATAGTAATGTGTATAGTAATGTGTATAGTAATATGTATAGTATTGTGTATAGTATTGTGTATAGTAATGTATATAGTAATGTATATAGTAATGTGTATAGTAATGTGCATAGTAATATGTATAGTATTGTGTATAGTAATGTGTATAGTAATGTGTATAGTAATGTATATAGTATTGTGTATAGTAATGTATATAGTAATGTGTATAGTAATGTGTATAGTAATGTGTATAATAATGTGTATAGTAATGTGTATAGTAATGTGTATAGTAATGTGTATAGTGATATGTATAGTATTGTGTATAGTAATGTATATAGTAATGTATATAGTAATGTGTATAGTAATATGTATAGTAATGTATATAGTAATGTGTATAGTAATGTGTATAGTAATGTGTATAGTAATGTATATAGTAACGTGTATAGTAATGTATATAGTATTGTGTATAGTAATGTATATAGTAATGTATATAGTAATGTGTATAGTAATGTGTATAGTAATGTATATAGTATTGTGTATAGTAATGTATATAGTAATGTGTATAGTAATGTATATAGTAACATGTATAGTAATGTGTATAGTAATGTGCATAGTAATGTATATAGTAACGTGTATAGTAATGTATATAGTAATGTGTATAGTAATGTGTATAGTAATGTATATAGTAATGTGTAAGGTTTAAGAAGTTGTTTTGATTATTGTGGGGTCTGATATGTTTTGTACTTTTATATAACATAAAGAGATCAGGGTGACGACAAGTTGTTGGTACCAGAGTCTCATTTTATAGAGACATCACACATCTGAAATAAAACACATGAGATATATAGTAATGTGTATAGTAATGTGTATAGTAATGTATATAGTATTGTGTATAGTAATATATATAGTAATGTGTATATTAATGTGTATAGTAATATGTATAGTATTGTGTATAGTAATGTATATAGTAATGTGTATAGTAATGTATATAGTAATGTGTATAGTAATGTGTATAGTAATGTGTATAGTATTGTGTATAGTATTGTGTATAGTAATGTATATAGTAATGTGTATAGTAATGTGTATAGTAATATGTATAGTATTGTGTATAGTATTGTGTATAGTAATGTACATAGTAATGTGTATAGTAATGTGTATAGTAATATGTATAGTATTGTGTATAGTAATGTATATAGTAATGTATATAGTAATGTGTATAGTAATATGTATAGTAATGTATATAGTAATGTGTATAGTAATGTATATAGTAACGTGTATAGTAATGTATATAGTATTGTGTATAGTAATGTATATAGTAATGTGTATAGTAATGTGTATAGTAATGTATATAGTATTGTGTATAGTAATGTATATAGTAATGTGTATAGTAATATGTATAGTATTGTGTATAGTAATGTATATAGTAATGTATATAGTAATGTGTATAGTAATATGTATAGTAATGTATATAGTAATGTGTATAGTAATGTATATAGTAATGTGTATAGTAATGTATATAGTAACGTGTATAGTAATGTATATAGTATTGTGTATAGTAATGCATATAGTAATGTGTATAGTAATGTGTATAGTAATGTATATAGTATTGTGTATAGTAATGTATATAGTAATGTGTATAGTAATGTGTATAGTAATATGTATAGTATTGTGTATAGTAATGTATATAGTAATGTATATAGTAATGTGTATAGTAATGTGTATAGTAATATGTATAGTAATGTATATAGTAATGTGTATAGTAATGTATATAGTAATGTGTATAGTAATGTATATAGTAACGTGTATAGTAATGTATATAGTATTGTGTATAGTAATGTATATAGTAATGTGTATAGAAATGTGTATAGTAATGTGTATAGTATTGTGTATAGTAATGTATATAGTAATGTGTATAGTAATGTGTATAGTAATATGTATAGTATTGTGTATAGTAATGTATATAGTAATGTGTATAGTAATGTGTATAGTAATATGTATAGTATTGTGTATAGTATTGTGTATAGTAATGTATATAGTAATGTGTATAGTAATGTGTATAGTAATATGTATAGTATTGTGTATAGTAATGTATATAGTAATGTATATAGTAATGTGTATAGTAATATGTATAGTAATGTATATAGTAATGTGTATAGTAATGTATATAGTAACGTGTATAGTAATGTATATAGTATTGTGCATAGTAATGTATATAGTAATGTGTATAGTAATGTATATAGTAATGTGTATAGTAATGTGTATAGTAATGTATATAGTAACGTGTATAGTAATGTGTATAGTAATGTGTATAGTAATGTATATAGTATTGTGTATAGTAATATATATAGTAATGTGTATAGTAATGTGTATAGTAATATGTATAGTATTGTGTATAGTAATGTGTATAGTAATGTATATAGTAATGTGTATAGTAATGTGTATAGTAATGTGTATAGTAATGTATATAGTAATGTGTATAGTTATGTGTATAGTAATGTGTATAGTAATGTGTATAGTATTGTGTATAGTATTGTGTATAGTAATGTATATAGTAATGTGTATAGTAATGTGTATAGTAATATGTATAGTAATGTATATAGTAACGTGTATAGTAATGTATATAGTATTGTGTATAGTAATGCATATAGTAATGTGTATAGATATGTGTATAGTAATGTGTATAGTAATGTATATAGTAACGTGTATAGTAATGTGTATAGTAATGTGTATAGTAATGTATATAGTATTGTGTATAGTAATATATATAGTAATGTGTATAGTAATGTGTATAGTAATATGTATAGTATTGTGTATAGTAATGTGTATAGTAATGTATATAGTAATGTGTATAGTAATGTGTATAGTAATGTGTATAGTAATGTGTATAGTTATGTGTATAGTAATGTGTATAGTAATGTGTATAGTAATGTGTATAGTAATGTGTATAGTAATGTATATAGTAATGTGTATAGTAATGTGTATAGTAATATGTATAGTATTGTGTATAGTATTGTGTATAGTAATGTATATAGTAATGTGTATAGTAATGTGTATAGTAATATGTATAGTATTGTGTATAGTAATGTATATAGTAATGTATATAGTAATGTGTATAGTAATATGTATAGTAATGTATATAGTAATGTGTATAGTAATGTATATAGCAACGTGTATAGTAATGTATATAGTATTGTGTATAGTAATGTATATAGTAATGCGTATAGTAATGTGTATAGTAATGTGTATAGTAATGTATATAGTATTGTGTATAGTAATGTGTATAGTAATGTGTATAGTAATGTATATGGTATTGTGTATAGTAATGTGTATAGTAATGTATATAGTAATTTGTATAGTAATGTGTATAGTGATGTGTATAGTAATGTGTATAGTAATGTATATAGTAATTTGTATAGTAATGTGTATAATAATGTGTATAGTAATGTATATAGTAATGTGTATAGTAATGTATATAGTAATGTGTATAGTAATGTATATAGTAATGTGTATAGTAATGTGTATAGTAATGTATATAGTAATGTGTATAGTAATGTATATAGTAATGTATATGGTATTGTGTATAGTAATGTGTATAGTAATGTATATAGTAATGTGTATAGTAATGTGTAAAATAATGTGTATAGTAATGTATATAGTAATGTGTATAGTAATGTATATAGTAATGTGTATAGTAATGTGTATAGTGATGTGTATAGTAATGTATATAGTAATGTATATAGTAATGTGTATAGTAATGTGTATAGTAATGTGTATAGTATTGTGTATAGTAATGTATATAGTAATGTGTATAGTAATGTGTATAGTAATATGTATAGTATTGTGTATAGTAATGTATATAGTAATGTGTATAGTAATGTGTATAGTAATATGTATAGTATTGTGTATAGTATTGTGTATAGTAATGTGTATAGTAATGTGTATAGTAATATGTATAGTATTGTGTATAGTAATGTATATAGTAATGTATATAGTAATGTGTATAGTAATATGTATAGTAATGTATATAGTAATGTGTATAGTAATGTATATAGTATTGTGTATAGTAATGTATATAGTAATGTATATAGTAATGTGTATAGTAATGTGTATAGTAATGTGTATAGTAATGTGTATAGTAATGTATATAGTATTGTGTATAGTATTGTGTATAGTAATGTATATAGTAATGTGTATAGTAATGTGTATAGTAATATGTATAGTATTGTGTATAGTATTGTGTATAGTAATGTATATAGTAATGTGTATAGTAATGTGTATAGTAATGTATATAGTAATGTGTATAGTAATGTGTATAGTAATATGTATAGTAATGTATATAGTAATGTGTATAGTAATGTGTATAGTAATATGTATAGTAATGTATATAGTAATGTGTATAGTAATGTATATAGTAATGTGTATAGTAACGTGTATAGTAATGTGTATAGTAACGTGTATAGTAATGTATATAGTGTTGTGTATAGTAATGTATATAGTAATGTGTATAGTAATGTATATAGTAACGTGTATAGTAATGTATATAGTATTGTGTATAGTAATGTATATAGTAATGTGTATAGTAATGTATATAGTAATGTGTATAGTAACGTGTATAGTAATGTGTATAGTAACGTGTATAGTAATGTATATAGTATTGTGTATAGTAATGTATATAGTAATGTGTATAGTAATGTATATAGTAACGTTTATAGTAATGTATATAGTATTGTGTATAGTAATGTATATAGTAATGTATATAGTAATGTGTATAGTAATGTGTATAGTAATGTGTGTAGTAATATGTATAGAAATGTATATAGTAATGTGTATAGTAATGTGTATAGTAATGTGTATAGTAATGTATATAGTAATGTGTATAGTAATGTATATAGTAATGTGTATAGTAACGTGTATAGTAATGTGTATAGTAACGTGTATAGTAATGTATATAGTATTGTGTATAGTAATGTATATAGTAATGTATATAGTAATGTGTATAGTAATGTGTATAGTAATGTGTATAGTAATGTGTATAGTATTGTGTATAGTAATGTATATAGTGATGTGTATAGTAATGTATATAGAAATGTATATAGTATTGTGTATAGTAATGTATATAGTAATGTATATAGTAATGTGTATAGTAATGTATATAGTAATGTGTATAGTAATGTGTAGAGTAATGTGTATAGTAATGTATATAGTAATGTATATAGTAATGTGTATAGTAATGTGTATAGTAATGTGTATAGTATTGTGTATAATATTGTGTATAGTAATGTATATAGTAATGTGTATAGTAATGTGCATAGTAATATGTATAGTATTGTGTATAGTAATGTGTATAGTAATGTGTATAGTAATGTATATAGTATTGTGTATAGTAATGTATATAGTAATGTGTATAGTAATGTGTATAGTAATGTGTATAATAATGTGTATAGTAATGTGTATAGTAATGTGTATAGTAATATGTATAGTATTGTGTATAGTAATGTATATAGTAATGTATATAGTAATGTGTATAGTAATATGTATAGTAATGTATATAGTAATGTGTATAGTAATGTATATAGTAATGTGTATAGTAATGTGTATAGTAATGTATATAGTAACGTGTATAGTAACGTATATAGTATTGTGTATAGTAATGTATATAGTAATGTATATAGTAATGTGTATAGTAATGTGTATAGTAATGTGTATAGTAATGTATATAGTATTGTGTATAGTAATGTATATAGTAATGTGTATAGTAATGTGTATAGTAATGTATATAGTAACATGTATAGTAATGTGTATAGTAATGTGTATAGTAATGTATATAGAAATGTGTATAGTAATGTATATAGTAACATGTATAGTAATGTGTATAGTAATGTGTATAGTAATGTATATAGTATTGTGTATAGTAATGTGTATAGTAATGTATATAGTAACGTGTATAGTAATGTGTATAGTAATGTGTAAGGTTTAAGAAGTTGTTTTGATTATTGTGGGGTCTGATATGTTTTGTACTTTTATATAACATAAAGAGATCAGGGTGACGACAAGTTGTTGGTACCAGAGTCTCATTTTATAGAGACATCACACATCTGAAATAAAACACATGAGATTTCTGGTACTTTTATGCTGGAGGAATTTCCATGGACATAACCTGTTATCATGATAATAATATTGTATTGTTGACAAAGTCAGCACCAGAAGACATGGAAACAGTTGAGGGGTCACCCCAATCCCCCTATCATTGAGGCTTGTTGTACATGAGACTATGGAGCATCAAGATCTCATCAAACCTGATCATCAGGAAGTTCTTCATATCCAACTAATTGCTTCTATAAAGTTTCTAGTTATTTGGGGAATTACTTGACTTTTTTCTCACAATCCATCTATCATTTGGGAAACCCATTGTATACATTCCTCTCTGAATATTGTCAGATAAATTGTCTGCCTAACCCAACTTCATCACTACCTGGGAACATATCAATCTCTGACCTTTCTGTTAGAGACTCATTACCACCACAAAATGAAGAATTTCAGGATATCCGTGATAAAGAGAACCCAGAAAAGCTCCACATCGTACATGTGATTGCCCAATAGAACTGTTACCCAGAGATAAAATACCCTCTGGTCGGATCTACTCTCTTTCTGAACCAGAACTGGAAGCTTTACTGGGATATTGGATTGAGAATTTAAAGAACGGCTTTATCCGGCCATCTACTTCTCCTCTGGAGCACGCTTGTTCTTTGTTGAGAAGAAGGATTCCACCTTACACTCCAGCATTGACTATAGGGAGCTAATAAAGTCAGAGCTAAAAATCAACATCCCTAAGAGGAGGAAGGAACGCAACGGCATGACATGAGAAGCTCGTGTCGTGCTCCCCTCGCTGCACCTGCCTCCACCTCTGATCATCTCGTGAGGATAGGGAGTAACCCGATAGGACATTTTTGGAAACACCATGAGGTTTATAGGTAGTGCCGGAGCTTCGGGACAAGCCGCTACGGTCTGTGGAGTCTGAGGACCAGCTAGACAGGCTGAGCAGGATCTGCATTCTTAGTACAAAGGGCTAGCGTTGGGGATAGTGGACCTACTGGACCCCGGATATTTTCACATTCTGCGACTGGCCGGAAACACGTGTACCGCAGGTGCTGGATGGGACAGTATACGCCAACCAAAGATATATGATCTCAGCCTGTTCTGCCTCTGCTCCTCCTGAAACATATGGTGAATTACAAGTGGAATACCCGGCGTTTTGTCCGGGATGCTCAGACAGACATATTGCCTCAAAACAACGGGGTAAAGGACTAGCAACAGCAGGAAGGAAGAAAAAGGGACTTCTCAGAAGCCTAAGAAGTAACCTAATGGGTTGGGTGAGAGGCAAAAGCCAGAACGTTGTACTCTACAGTCTCCCTCCCGCTACCAAATATCCCGTAAACGGTCTGGTTTGAAATCTAAGTTTTCAGACAAAGAATACTGTATTGTCCTTGAATTGTCTGGTTGCAGAAGTCATCTCCATTATTTTGCATTATATTTGTATATATATATATATATATATATATATATATATATATCAACCTATAACAGGCTCCGGCAAAGTCTACGACATATTACTGAACTTATGGCTCCAAAAATCTGTTACTAGAAAATCAGGAGGTGGAGGAATGTCTCCAAAAGATAAAGATAGGGACAAAGGTACGCAAAAAGCAAAAACCATCTCCGAAATTGAGAAATTCTGGAAGTCCTTTCAAGGGAGGACGAGATTGGCACAGAAAGCCACAAGTAGGGAAGGGAAACAGGACTCTACTGCCAATCAGCCCTCAGGCTCACGATACTCAGCCCTGGAGATAGAGGTACATAAGCAGGGGGCGCGCCTGAAAGGATGTTGGCTGAGATACTGGTGGAAGTCGAAAAAAGTAATTATGTACTTGAAGATCTGTCAGCCCAGAGGGGAGTAGTACGTAATGGCATTGTACTGTTACGGGATGAAGTAAGCAAAATCCGGGAGAAAATGAGGAATGCGGAAGGGCAAATAGAGGGACTTATTAAAGATGTGACAACAATGAAAGTGGAAGTCACAAATATGTATATGCAAAATAAGGATCTAAAAAGTAAAATAGTAGATCTTGAAGACAGAGCAAGGAGGAATAATTTAAGTACAATTGGCCTACCGGAAGGTCAAGAAGGGAAAGACAGTGAATCTTTTTTTCAGTCGTGGCTGACTGACATGGTAGGAAAAGAGAAGTTATCCCCCTCATTTGTGGTAGAACGGGCCCATCAAGTCCCAGGGAAAAAGCCAATACCAGGTGCTCCGCCGCGCATTATAATGCTTAAGATACTGAGCAGCAAAGATCGGGAGGCAATCCTGCGGAGAAGTAGAAAACTCAAAACCTATGAATATAATGGGAATCAGATTGCTATTTTTCCAGATTTCTCACGGGTTACCCAGCTAAAGAGACAGGGCTTCAAGGATGTGAAATCTCGTCTCCATAAAGCTCACATAGTATTTTCTTTCATGTACCCGGCAAAACTACGAGTAGTATATAAAGATGACATGATGCTCTTCTCCTCCCCCCGGGAGGCCATGGACCGGTTACATAGTGCTGGACATATTGTATATTTTGACTACCCGGGCCATCGTAGGTTCTCAGATCGGCTGACACGCGGACATAGCTATTTGGACTGAACACATCGTACGGCCTCTGATTTAGTGGGCCGGGCAGGGGTCCATTGAAGTATAAGATCTGAAATTAGGGGGATTACTGTGAATGGGACGACGTGGATTTGGAATACAGTTGTTTTTCTTGTACTGGTCTGTTCATATTAACGCAAATGTGACCTTAGCGAGAAGGGGATGGAGGCAGACGGGGTGCATTTGGGATGGGGGGTTCATAGGATTGAGATCTGCATGTGGAAGAAGGCAGATTATGAAAGGTGTGGGATAGGAGGAGGGTGAAATATTATTATTGTTTTATTTTTTTTATTTCTGTCCCATTTCTCACTCGGCACATATTCTATCCTATCTCCATATACATACAACTCCGCACTGGTTGACTTTAATAGATAAACAGGGGACGATTGACAGGGAAATGGCCTCCTTTTGGGAGATAAATTTAAATTCTACGCATCTTCATTATGTATGGGATTCCCTGAAAGCATCATTGAGAGGGCAATTCTATGGGGAAATCCATGGTACACGTAAAGTTTTTTTTACATCAGGAAGGCGAAATTAGGGGGAGGGTTATTCGGGCAGAGAGAGACCTCACAGCCAAAGTCAATACATCCAAAAAAAAATAATTACTCTTTGAAGCACACAAGGAATTAAAACAATTCTCGTTAGAAAAAGCTCAGCAAAAGTTGTTTTTTTTCCGGCCAAAAATACTTTTGTGAATCTGGAAAGCCAGGGGAATTATTAACTAAGGTTATAGCTAATCAAAAGACGCCTAATACGATACTATGTGTGGAGAAACGACTGGGGGGGAGGTCTCTCGGGACCCGAGGGAAATTATGGGAGAGTTTTGTTTTTTTTATTCACATTTATATCTAGGAGTATCGAAAGTGAGGGATGCCGAACTAACCATTTTTTGGATCTATAGAACTCCCTTCTTAAAAACATAGGAGAACGTTGGCAGCTCCCATAACAGTGGAAGATCTTCAAGAAGCAGTTAGATCCTTCTCTGGGAACTCATCTCCAGGAGCAGACGGATTTCTGTCTTCCGTTTGAGATATATATAGAAAATATGGAAATGAACTACTTCACCTATTTTTGGAAACGATAGGGGGATCGGTTAAAGATGAGAGCCTACCATTGTCAATGTCTGAGGTTATTATTACTCATATTAAAAAAGAGTAAAGGCCCTGCAGAAATGGAGACATATAGAGCAATTTCTCTCCTTAACACGGATGTAAAAATTTATGACAAAACATTGAATGAGATCGGCTAAAGTGATCTCATCAATTATACATCCAGATCAAAGTGGGTTTATCCCAAATGGAAATGTTAACAACAACTTAGGAAGACTATTTGGAAATAGGCAGCTGGGCAGTGGAAGGGCCGCTCCATCCCGTCACTGGATGCCACAAAGACTTTCGACAGGGTGGAGTGGGCCTATCTGTGGAAAGGTATGGAAAGGTTTGGACTGGGTCGGGAATATATAGGCCAGGTTAGAAAAATGTACGTTAGACCAACTGCAAGAGTAAGACTTAATGAGGAACTTACAGTCCCCTCTGACCTGTAATGGGGCACTCGGCAGGGATGTCCCCTCTCTCTGCTGCTGTTTGCTACTTTTTTAGAGCCCTTGGCAGTATGGTTAAGGGGAAATGAGACTATATAGGGCTTCGGAAGGGGAGGTAAAATTCTGCTCTATGCAGACGATATACTACTATGTCTCAGTGAATCAGAAAAGGCTGTACCCAAAACTATCCAGTTGATAAAACACTTTGGCAAATTCTCTGGATTTAGTATTAACCGGAGTAAATCCACCCTTCCCCCTTTGGATAATCTGGAACTACCTTTGAGCGAGTTTAGGATCCTGCAGTCACCTCAAAGCTCTGAGTACCCAGGTATTAAGAGAGATGCAGATGTAAAGAACTTAGTTTCCCTTAATGTAATGCCTTTTTTATCTAAGATACCATCCAAGAGCTCTACATGGATTAAAGTGCCATTGTCAAGAGCAGATCGGGTGGCATTGGTAAAAATCATTATACAGCCACAACTTCTACACGTCCCAGCTGCGAGTCCCGTTTGGATAAATTAAAAACTATTCAAACTAATAGAGACAATAATAAACTACTTAATATGGGGTAAGAAGAGGGTGAGAATTAAGCAAAAAATGTTGTGGAGGCCAATGAGCAGGGGAGGTCTGGCTATGCCGTATTTCCGGGGATATTTTCTGGCACCTGAGCTTCGACCATTACTCAGGTGACAGGAAAATAATGTTTTGAGGAAATTGATGACGGACAATGAGGGTCAAATAAATAATATTTACAAACTATTAGAATCAGGGCAGTTGAGGGAGGGCAACTACAAGGACTGGCCGCGATGCAATCTGGGGATGGAGACGTGGGCAGCCTTTAAGAAAATATTGGGGGTTAGGGGAGCACATCAATGCACACCTATATGGAATAATAAAAATTCTAAAAAATTGGAAGTTATTGCAGATATAAAGCGATGGAAAACATATGGTATAAAATATATGAAAAATGTATGGGAATCTTATCGCTATAGATATCTTCAAATTCAGCACGCAGTTAGTAAAACCATGAATAGAGAAACATTTTTGATACAAAGACACAGTGGAATTGATATGTTGATGAATAAGACTTTAGATAAAAGGGTGATCTCTTTGTCACAATCTGTGGGTATGTGGACCCACTGGGCCGTACCGCCGTAGCAGGATAGCAGCTGGCCAAACAGAGTACCAGGCAAAGTCTATAGTCCGAGTAAGGGTACCTGTGAAGGTTCAGACAGTAGCGATGGTTTAGGCTCGGATGGGACCTTGGCAGCAGACACCAGGCGCGGTGTAACACGGCAGGCATAGTATATGGTACCACACGACTCCAACTCTCTATGGCACAGGAACAAGGTAGCACGGGATACAGGTACAGGTAGCAGGTACGGGAACACTGGGAACTGGAAAACACTAAGGGACCATTTGCAAAGACAGACACGGGTAAACACAACAACGCTCAGGCAATGAAGGAAGGCGCAGGGCTCTTCTTATAGTCCAGGGTGATCATGGGCTAATTTGACATACTTTTTGCACTTAGCGTGCATGCGCACCCTACAGGACACAGCAGAGTGAAGCGGAAATGAGTGCGGGCGTCTGCTAAGGAGGAGATGCGGGCCAGCGCTCACTGATCTATGGCTGTGGTCGTCAGGCGGTCCTCGGCCATGGGCGTTACACTCTTCACTTTATAAAATTATAAACAATGCATTTTCTTATAGTATTCTGCCCCCAAGCCAAACAAAATGGGCAAGGGATTTAGGGCCTATTGACCAGGAATATTGGGCCAATTGTTACGGGAATATAAAGGACTCTTCGATTAGTGTAAATCATCAATTTATACAAATTAATATCATACATAGACTGTTCTACTCTCCGATCCTCATAAAATTGGCATTAAAAATAGTTCCCACTGCCCCAGATGTCGGACATCAATGGCTGATTTTTTACATGTTATATGGACATGTCCGTCAGTAAAAATTTACTTGACTTAAGGTATGTTTGATGCTTCCGCTATCTACGACCTTACACCCCAAACCCCAATAAGAGACCACACATGAATTTTGGTGTAAAGGCCACAGCAGCCATTTATTAAACACACCTTTTTTCTGAAAAAGAGCATAACCATAAACACATCATAACTCCATGATAACATCCTGCTCTATTTCCCAACTCCAGATAAAGGATCCTTGAAGGCACTTCAATCATTAAACTCCATCGTTTCCTTATTAGGTCTGGACCCCTTACCCTACAGCCGTTCTGCACCTGACCCGAGGGCACCAACCATGTCCAAGACCTCTCTCTCCCTTCCTGGGGACCCTGCCCATCAGGAATATATATGAGCTGGGTAACCACTCCCCAGCCCCTCCAATACTATCCCGGGTTAAACGCCCCGAGTTCTCTTGCAACAATCTCCATTGTTGCTTCTCCTTCTTACCATTACGTGCCTCCAAAGACCCCTCCTCCTACCGCCACGACAATCATGTGTGACCCCTTACACATGATTGTCCCTCCACAACTGCAGGGCTTTCTCCATGCCCTCCTTAATGTCCAGGGTCCACATATCCAGACCCACCTCGTTTAGATGAACACCATCCGCCCTGAGGAAACCGACCTCTCTACCCTCCAACTCCTTATGCCTCACCACAACACCGCCATTGCGTGCCACAAACCTGCCAACTACCTTGTTGACCTTTGCTCGCGCTTTATTTAAGCTATGTACGGAACGTGCCTGCCGCCACACCTTGCGAGCCACAATATCTGACCATACAATCACCACTCCTGGGAACGCCGACCACAACCGCAAAAGGTCAATCTTCACATCCCTCACTAAATCCCTGGACGACCGAATGCCCAAATCATTGCCGCCAAGGTGCACCACTAAGATATCCGGCGCCCTGTCCAAACCTGCATAAAATTGTACCTCTGGTAACAGCCTACACCACAGCATGCCCCGCAGGCCCAACCATCTGACCTGCACCTCTGCGTGATCCATGCCCAACTGTCGTCCGGCCGGACGAACATCTGCACGCACACCTCCCCAGTGCACGTAGGAGTGCCCCATGATCCAAATCAAGCAGGGACCTGCACCTAAAACAACACAAAACAACAACGTAACTACTCCATATCCACCTCCAGCACATCTTATCACCACCGCCTCAAAGCAAGTGAGGCCGCACATACAACCTATATCTGTCTGACTCCCACCTGCCGATCTTCTTAACCATCGCCGGGGATAAACCCCACCGAGCTGCTTCCGTAGCTGCGCCAATTCTAAAGGAATGAGAGCTAAAACCTGCTCCACCTCTGCCAGACAACAGGATACATTTTTTGAACACCTGTGAAAACTGGAATTTTGACAGAGACAGCCCGTCTGCATGAACCAACAAGGATGCCGGGACCTCAGGCCTCACCGCAACAAACTCCCGAAAACAGCGGACCGGGCACACCCGCGACCCTGGTAACTCATACAAACGCACCACAAAACCTCTCCCCTCCTGATCTGTCTTAGATCTACGGAGCAAACAAGAAAGGCAGGAGCCATCCAAATCCACATCAGCGTACAATAAACCCCCTGCCACACTCTTACTGGCCGACACCAACTCCGATATCCGGAACGCCCCAAAGAACGCCAAAGAAAAGGCCAGTGTAAATAGCCGCACTTCAAATGCTGAAACACAAACCTCCCTCAACAAATCACAAATTGCTACCAACAGCTCAAATGACACCGGCTTCCTGAGATCCCTAACTGCGGAACCCCTCCTGAAACCCTTCATTGCCTGCCGCACCAGAAAGGACTTAGTCACGTCCTCCTCACCTTTCTTCTTAAACCAAAAAGCCAAGGCCGACAAACTGCGAGCGACCGTTGCTGCATGCGCCCCTTCACTGTACGCATTTCCTATAAAATACAGCAAACACGCCTGCCGATCTGCAATACCTGCCTGCGCATTATCCAACAACGCCTCCCATACCTGCCATACCGCACTGTACCTCTGCCACGTGACCGCACTAACCGACCTTTCCACAAGCGACATCGCCATTGTCACACCACCTTCCACAGATGCTCTGGACACGGCAGGCCATGAGACTCCGCCCCCGGCGCCAGCAGACGAAACCTGTCCCACTGTTGACGAGAAAGGGAATCAGCCACAGAATTCAGCACCCCAGGAATATGCACTGCCACAAAATGCGCATTCAACATCAGACCTCTCGAGACCAAGTGCCGCAATAGTCGCACGACTGGCGGAGAATTAGCTGTCTGAGACATTAACAGCCTGAACCACACCCAGATTGTCACATACGAAACGCACTCTCCGGTCCCGCAGACAATCCCCCCACAACTCCGCAGCCACCACAATCGGGAACAATTCCAGCAGAGCCAAGTTACGGACAAAACCACATTCATGCCATGTATCAGGCCAAACTCCTGCACACCACTGCCCCTGGAAATAAGCCCCAAATCCACAAGCACCTGATGCATCAGTATACAGCTCCAAGTCCACACTAGACACCGGCTGATACATGAGCACCGACCGCCCATTATAGGTCTGCAAAAACTCCCCCCACACCAACAAGTCAGCTTTCAACTCCGCCGACAACCTAATGAAATGATGAGGGGAATGCACCCCTGCGGTAGCACTTGCCAATCGCCTGCAAAACACCCGCCCCATGGGCATAATCCTACAAGCAAAATTCAAATGCCCCAACAAGGATTGCAAGTCCCGCAACTGTATCTTTTTCCTGCGCAGCGCACTCGCCACCAACTCTCTCATCTCCAGCAACTTATCATCAGGCAAGCGACACTCCATATTATCTGAATCAATCATGATTCCCAAAAACTTAATGACCGTCGTGGGTCCCTCAGTTTTTTCAGGCGCCAGAGGTACCCCAAAATCCTTTGCCACTCGCTCCATAGTGTGTAGCAATCCTGCACACACATAGGTACCCGGCGGCCCGATAAACAGGAAATCATCCAGATAATGCAGCGCAGATTGCACCTGCGCCTCCCGACGGACAACCCACTCCAAAAACGTGCTAAACATCTCAAAATAAGCGCATGAAATGGAGCAGCCCATCGGGAGGCAACAATCCACGAAATATTCCTCCTGCCAATAACATCCCAGCAAACAAAAACTATCCGGATGCACCGGCAATAAACGAAAAGCGGCCTCAATGTCAGTTTTCGCTAACAGAGAGCCCTTCCCGTACTTGCGAACCCAAACAACCGCCGCATCAAAGGAAGTGTAACTGACCGCGCACAAGGCCGGATCAATGCCGTCATTCACCGACTCGCCTTCCGGATAAGACAAGTGATGAATAAGGCGGAATTTATTCACCTCCTTTTTTGGAACCAAACCTAACGGGGAAACACGCAAACTCTGAACAGGCAGGGAGGAAAACGGCCCCGCCATGCGGCCCAACGCCACCTCCTTCAGCAGCTTATCCGTAACCATATCAGGCCGCGCCAAAGCAGACGACAAATTACGGACTACCCCATCACGTCCAACCGACGTACAAGGAATCCGAAAACCTTCTGAAAATCCTAACCATAACAACTCCGCCACTTTCCTATTTGGATAGCCCCCTAAAAACGGGAGCATCCTTTCCACCCTCACCGGCGTCGCCCCTCTTCTGCTCAGCATCTCCCTGCCTGCCCTTATGCTTCTTGAAGCATCTGGACAAACCATGGGCGCCTCCGCAACCGGAGCACTCGTGCTTGTACCTGCAGTCTGGGCCGAACTTGCAATGCCCCTCATTATACTGCCAGCAACACCCCTTTCCTGAGGATCCTGACCGACCCGCTGCTGACCCCTGACCGCCGGCCGCATCCCGAAAGGGCTGCTGCCCCTGTTTTGGCGCAGACATCAAACGCATCCACAAACTGATATCTTTGTGGTCCCATCGCAACGACGGGCGCACCGACTTCCGCTGACGAAACTGTTCGTCATACCGCAACCAAGCGTTACCGCCGTATACACGATACGCCTCCCCTACCGAATCCATATAACAGAATAGCGCCGAACAGTTCTCCGGCGCCTTCTCACCCACCACACTAGCCAAGATAGCGAAGGCCTGCAGCCAATTCGCAAAAGTCCGAGGAATCAAGCGATACCGCCGCCGCTCCTCCTCCTCCTTCTTACTTTCATCCGGTTTCCACCGGTCCAAATTAAACTTTTCTAACGGCAGCAAAGAAAAAATCTCAACATATTCATCTTTCCAGATCTTTTCCCTAATCTCCACCTTCAAATGTGCCCCCAGCGGGCCCTCAAAACACACATAAACCTCACCTTTAGCCGCGTCAGCCAAACGCACATCCTCCACCACTTTCTTAGCCGCACTCGCCGCCGCGTCAACCGCTTTTTCCACCGCCACTACGGCACCCACAACCGGCGCCACTTCACTAACACCCGCAATCCCTGCCGCAGCTGCACCAGAAATCGCCTCATTAGCAACCGCACTCCCTGCCGCACTAGCAGACGCCTCACTAGCAGCGCCCCATACCCTCGCTGGCGACTGCTCTACGCCTGGCACAGTTCTCATAAAATACTCCTGCATCCCTCTAAACAACAATTGCATCTGTGACATTGACAACATCCCCCCCACATCCCCCCCACACATCCCCGGCACCACATCCGTGGTAAACTCACCCGTACGTCCCTGAGGTGACCTCCCAGCGGACGCGTCCATCACTCCAGATAATCCAGGCGTCGGTCGTGACGATCCTAGGGAGTGGTGCTCCTGCACCCCACGCTCCCCGTAACTCCGCGCACTTCTGGTCGGTGAAGCTCTAGGCCCAGCGGAACGCGGCCCGTCCACGGTCCTGCCACCCGCTGGTGGCGCGACATATTTGTCCACGATCCTGCCATCCGCTGGTGGCGCGACATATTCAGACTGACAGCCCTGCCGATCCAGTCCTTCTGCAGGGCTGTCAAAAATAAATCTTCTGCTCGTCACTTGTCTCGCAGACCGCTGCCCCCCCTTGTCCGGATGGGGCCCGGCGTCGCTCACCGAAGCTGCCCGGGTCCTTCCGGTCGCTGCCGCCGCCACACGCCTCCCTGCTCCAGCAGGAGGCGATCTCGCTCCCCATCTGGAGGCCGCCCGCCTCTTCCTCCGGATCGGGTCTGATGTCCGGACGTCCTTCTGAAGAGCTCCTCCGGCACCAGGAACATCGGCGCCGGAGAAAGCCGTCACTTCCGGTTCAGCGTGCACTTCCGGTTCAGCGTGCACTTCCGGTTCCGCCTCCACTTCCGGTCTTGTCGTTGCAGACAGGAGGGAGGAAGATGGCCGCCGCGGCCCCCCCCCTCCTGTCACCTCCGGTCTTGCCCGCCTGATGGGATTCCTCCCAGACCTCCGCGGCCCGTCGCCAGGGTGCAGCTCCGGACCAGCAGGAGGAGGAGGGTCCCTGGAGGGGCTCCCTCGGCGCCGACCAGACCGAGGTGATTCTGCTGATGAAGGCCTCTCCTGAGGCCTGGAACGCCTGCTGCTGCGTCCCTCACTCTCCTCTCCAGCCGCTGGAACCGGAGGAAGAGCCCCGGCAATCAGCGCATCCAGCCATCCCACGCCGTGCTGCATCGCTGCATCCCGGATCCTGGCCATCGTGGTCTCCATCGCCGCGTCCATCAGGTAAGTGAAAAATATGATATATATATATATATTTTTTTAAATGTAATAACAGGACAAAACTTTCTCCTGTTGTCCAGCGGGAAAGAGGGCTGCCTCTTCCCCGCATGGACTTATATACTTTATTCTCCACCCACCACATATAGATACATTTTGCCCCATGCCCCTTTCACATAACCCTCCAATCCCTATAAATATAGCCTAAAACATAATACCTAGAACATAATAGCCTAGAACTCCCAAACACCTAGTCATGCGCTTCCTTCATTACGGCTGCGCCTACATTACGCTGGGCTTACTGGACTTTTTATTTTCGAGGAAATTAAGAATCATGTGGGGAGAGTTATACCTTGGTCCCCTACTTTGGCAATACTTAATTGCACAAAAGAGCTGGAAGATGGTTCATTTGATAAAAGGCAAAGGCCGGATATTACTAGATTACTCCATATAGCAGGAGTCCTTATTTCTAGGAAATGGGGTGCGGTATTACGGTACCTCCCTCGGTTGAGGAGTGGAAGAATCTTATCCAAAAAATAAGGAAATAGGAGAAATTGAAATCAAAGAGTATTAATCAGACCAAAAGGTGGGAGGGTATCTGGGGTGCGGAGAGAGAGCTCGGAGTGGGAAGGGATGATTGTTTTTTTTTGTATTTTTTCTTTTCTTTTTTCTCTCTAGTCCTTTGGCTCCATGAGCGGCAGATTACCATCCGTGATGATACGGGAGGTTAAGGATCTTATTGGAAGTCGCGTCTCACCGGATAGATGCTCCCTCCCTTTTGCTAGAAAAGACAGGAGCCCGAGGAATTGGTTGATCTATTCTGAGAAATTTCTTTAAATGGACCGGGTATTTATTGGGTATATGAGGAGGGATGGGGGATTATATAGAGTTTGATTTTTTTTTATTAATACGGAATTACTATGAATGTATTTGTGATTTTATTATATTGAATTTATTAATTTGCAATAGAAAAAAATCGATATTCTCTCCCTTTAATTCCAGAATTACTTCGTACTAAAAAGGCTTCGTACAGCTAAAATATTTACTAAGCTGGATCTAAGAGGAGCATTTAACCTTGTCCAAATCCATCCTGAAGAGGAATGGAAGAGCCGTCAGGTCATGGATTGGACACTTTTTTTGTATCTTGTCATTTTTTGGGGGACTTTGTAATGTCCCAGCCACTTTCCAACATTTTATCAATGATGTTTTCAGGGACTTATTGGATCAATTTGTAGTTATCTACCTGGATGAGAGCTTCATTTTTTCAGACAATCTTGAGGAGCATCCCAAACATATCAGTGCCATACTACAAGGACTCTGAGCACATTGCTTAATGTTACATTAAACTTGAGAAATGTGAGTTTGAACAGGCTACAATTAAATTTTTTGGGTACAAGCATAGAGCCAATTAATATTTCTGTTCAAATTAAAGGTGTTTTGCAGTCATAAGAAATTGATGCTCTATACTCAGGATAGGCTATCAATATCTGATCGGTTGGGGTCCAGCTCTGGGCATGACTGCCGATCAGTTATTTTGAAGGAGCTGTGGATATGCCATAAATGTCTAAAAGAGGAAAACCCCTTTAAGGAGAATTCTTCGGAACCAGAAAAAAATAATCATGTTCCTAGGTTTACAAAATAATTTTATCAAAGATATCCTAACACATCAGCCACCAGAAGAATGGGAGCACTGTAAGGATTTGAACCCACAAACTCCTGTGTCCTAGGTAATAACTCTTATTATTCAGCCACTGGTCCCTTATTAACAGCTCTACTCCTAAATCTATTTTCCAGGTTCTCTGGATTCCTTGGCTTGATTGCCTGATAAGTTTCACCCTTTTTTCTCCTAAAAAAGCCTGACCCTTGTGCTTCCTGCTTGACAGAGCCTGACCTTGAGCTTCCTGCCTGTAGTCTAGTTCCTTGCTGCCTCTCTACAGACATTTGCTGCTGATATGTGTACTAGACTCGGATTGTTTCCTGACCACATCTCTGCCTTACACTACAACCTGTTGCTGCTTATGTGTGTACTAGACTCTGATTGTTTCCTGACCACGTCTCTGCCTTACACTACAACCTGTTGTTGTTTATCTGTGTACTACACTCGGATTGTTTCCTGACCACGTCTCTGCCTTACACTACAACCTGTTGCTGCTTATCTGTGTACTAGACTCGGATTGTTTCCTGACCACGTCTCTGCCTTACACTACAACCTGTTGCTGCTTATCTGTCTATTGAACCTGGACTGTTACTTGACAACTCTTGCTATTATCACCCTCCTGCCTAATCATTTCAGCCACAGGACTCTGATTCTGCTACAGACCTTGAGAGCTTACATATGCTCCCACATTATAATTTGATAAAGACAAAGAACACGCACGGGTATGTATATGGCAAAAAGTCTATAGACACAAAGAATATATAATAAAGCGTATAAATTTATTAACAAAAAATACTCCACAAACACGATAAAAACATTAAAAAAAGCAGATGGCTGCTATAACTGGTTGAATTGGGAGATACTGCCCTAATAAGCAGCCCAATACTAACTCCCCCAGAAAAGAACCTACCTCAAATAACCTTCACGTAATGATGACAAAGATAAGGACACAGATAAAAAAAATATTGCATCAGACCATATGAATAAATGAGTCCTGAAGGCGTAGTGAAGTGTCCAAACAAAGGGGTTAATAGGGTCAATTCTTTGGGGTTTTCCCTGTACTGGTACCTCAGAGTTTCTGCAAAAGTGACATGGTGCCTGAAAAAAAATCCTGCAAAATTTGTGCTCCAAAAGCTTCACTTCTGAGCCCTGCCGTGTGCCCAGACAGCAGTTTATGTGTAAATTTATGTAATTTACGCCGCCGGGAGAACCTGCTTAACAATTTATCAGGTGTTGCTGGTGGCACAAGCTGGGCATAACATATTGGCCAAAATCTGTGGAAAATTTGGATTTTCCCTTTGCACCATCTGCTACACATTAATTTCTCCAAAAACACCTTTGGGGTCAAATACTCTCTCCACCCATAGAGCAAAATATTGAGGAAAAACTATATATTATTAGAAAAAAAAGTAATTTTCAAAGCCCAATGCTAAAAAAGTTGGGACACCTGTGGGTCTAAAACGCTCACTACACCCCTAGACGATTTCCTATAAGGATGTCTTTTCTAAAATGGGGTCACTTCTGTAGGGTTTGCAATGTTCTGGTATTTCAGGGCCTCGGTAAGGGTCTGTTCACACGGTGCGAAAATACTGCGGATTTTCCGCAACGGAATTCATAAAATCCGCAGCAAATCCAGTAGCAGCAAAGTGGATGAGATAAAACAAATCTCATCCACACGCTTCGTAAATACTGAGCGGAAAAACTGCTCAAAAATTGATCCGCATTTTATTTCGCAGCATGTCAGTTGTATTTGCGTAAACGCTGCTTATTTGTTGCGGGTTTTCAGTGTCAGCGTCACCGTAACGATCTGAACCCTTACAATATAACGTTATTTACTCCACACGGGGAACACTGAAAAAGAAAATGTAGGCATTGTTGTTTTTTGGTCTCTTCACCTCCCCCAAAAAATGGAATAAAAAGAGATCAAAAAGTCCTGTGTAAGCCGGAAACATTACAGCTCGCCCTGCAAAAAACAAGCCCTCGCACTGCTCCATCCACGAAAAAAGAAAAAAGTTATAAGTCTTAGAATATGGCGTTACAAAAAAGTTTTTCACAGTGTTTTTCTTTTCTAAAAATAGCAAAACATAAAAAATATCTAAATTTAATATCGTTGTAATTGTAGAATAAAGTTAAGATGTCATTTTTACCGCGCGGTGAGCGACGTAAAGTCGAAACCCCCCAAAAATTTAGAAATTGCTGTTTTTTTCCATTCCACTCCACTAGAAATATTTTTTATGTTTTTAGTACATTAAATGGTGCCATAAAAAAACAAAAAACAAAACACCTCGTCCTGCAAGAGTCAAGCCCTCATAAGTCATGTGGACGATCTCTTGGAAGGCAGCGAGTGAAAAATGAAATGAGTAAACTTTACTGGTTGTTGGAGTTTATTCCGTATATTCCAGGTATGGGTCAGTATTACAGAGGAGAGAATTTCCGGAAATTTGTTTCGGGTCTAATTCTGTCAAATTGACCGTCCGATTCAATTCAGTCGAAAATGATTGAGTCCCTGATCTTCTAGGACCGTATCCAATCCTTTTCAAGCTCTTAACGCTACACCAGCACTAGTCATGTCAAAGTGACAGCAACATATACGGGTAGAGGGAGGGATAACTGCAGTGCATTTTGGGAAGGCTGCCTGCAAAACATTATGGGGAAGCCCTCCTGTGGTCATGTGATCCTTCGAATAGTCTGTAAAATGGCGGCCAGTTTCCCGTTCCAATTGTTACCTGTGCCTTGTTCCCTGTTCTTGTTTCCTGTGCTGTGCCTTTAGTATCAAGTCGTGCCACGTCCTGTGTCATCTGCCACGTCCGGAGGAATCCGCCACGTCCTGTGTCATCTGCCACGTCCGGAGGAATCCGCCATGTCCTGTGTCATCTGCCACGTCCGGAGGAATCCGCCATGTCCTGTGTCATCTGCCACGTTCGGAGGAATCCGCCATGTCCTGTGTCATCTGCCACGTCCGGAAGAATCCGCCACGTCTGGCGCAACCTGCGGCACCTGTGTCATCCGCCATGTTTGCAAATATGGATAAAAGCGGACCAAAGGGCGCTGCTAATAACGGCAAGGCTATACAAGGTTAATAATTTATTGTAGGTATACAAAGACAAGGGCTACACGTTTCAACGCCGGACCGGCGTCTTCATCAGGCCAATACAGACAATGCGACTCACAGTCGTTTAAATACAGGAAGAGTGAAAAACTGTTAACTACAAGATGAAAAAACTCGCGGGTCAAAA